>NC_091472.1:210235628-210462567 GCF_036971445.1 Narcine bancroftii | reverse complement strand
TCGAGCTTTGCTTTGAGGTTTGCCTGGAAGTTTCTTCTCGCTTCGTCTGACTGCAGGTTTCCAACATTGAACCTCTTTCTGGGGGCTTTATTGTTCCTGGGCTTTGGTTTGAAGTGAAGGTTGAGCTTGCAGCGAACCAGCCGGTGGTCAGTGTGGCATTCCGCGCTAGGCATGACCCTGGTGTGGAGCACATCTCGTTTGTCACTTTCTCGCACCAGGATGTAGTCCAGGAGGTGCCAGTGTTTGGATCGGGGATGCATCCAGGTGGTCTTAAGGCTGTCCCTCTGCTGAAAAAGGGTGTTTGTAATGACAAGCCGCTGTTCTGCGCAGAGCTCCAACAGGAGGCGCCCATTGTCGTTGCACTTGCCGACGCCATGCTTGCCCAGGATTCCTGGCCAGGTTTCTGAGTCTTTGCCGACACGAGCGTTGAAGTCGCCCAGGATGACAACCTTGTCGGCTGTAGGGGTGCGTTGGATGAGGTTGCGCAGGTCGGTGTAGAACTTGTCCTTTTCTGCTGGTTCCGCCTGGAGGGTTGGAGCATAGACACTGATGAGGGTGATGTGACGCTTGTTCTGAAGGGGGAGTCGCATGGACATGATTCGGTCCGAGAGGCCTGTCGGAAGGTTTTCGAGTTTGGAGGCAATGAAGCTCTTGACCATGAAGCCTACACCAGATAGGCGTCGTTCATCCGAAGGCTTGCCAGACCAGTAGAGTGTGTAGCCCGCGCCGCGTTCTTGGAGGCTGCCTACATCTGCCAGGCGGACTTCACTGAGAGCGGCTATGTCGATGTCAAGTCTGAGGAGTTCATGTGCAATGAGGGCAGACCGACGTTCAGGTCGGTGGCTGTCAGCCTTGTCTAGCATGGTTCTGATGTTCCAGCATGCTAGCTTGAGTTTGTGAGCATCTTTTGAGGGGAGGCCGTGGAGGGGGAGGCCGTGGAGGGGGAGGCCGTGGAGGGGGAGGCCGTGGAGGGGGAGGCCGTGGAGGGGGAGGCCGTGGAGGGGGAGGCCGTGGAGGGGGAGGCCGTGGAGGGGAGGCCGTGGAGGGGGAGGCCGTGGAGGGGGAGGCCGTGGAGGGGGAGGCCGTGGAGGGGGAGGCCGTGGAGGGGGAGGCCGTGGAGGGGAGGCCGTGGAGGGGGAGGCCGTGGAGGGGGAGGCCGTGGAGGGGGAGGCCGTGGAGGGGGAGGCCGTGGAGGGGAGGCGTGGAGGGGAGGCCGTGGAGGGGGAGGCCGTGGAGGGGGAGGCCGTGGAGGGGGAGGCCGTGGAGGGGGAGGCCGTGGAGGGGGAGGCCGTGGAGGGGGAGGCCGTGGAGGGGGAGGCCGTGGAGGGGGAGGCCGTGGAGGGGGAGGCCGTGGAGGGGGAGGCCGTGGAGGGGGAGGCCGTGGAGGGGGAGGCCGTGGAGGGGGAGGCCGTGGAGGGGGAGGCCGTGGAGGGGGAGGCCGTGGAGGGGGAGGCCGTGGAGGGGGAGGCCGTGGAGGGGGAGGCCGTGGAGGGGGAGGCCGTGGAGGGGGAGGCCGTGGAGGGGGAGGCCGTGGAGGGGGAGGCCGTGGAGGGGGAGGCCGTGGAGGGGGAGGCCGTGGAGGGGGAGGCCGTGGAGGGGGAGGCCGTGGAGGGGGAGGCCGTGGAGGGGAGGCCGTGGAGGGGGAGGCCGTGGAGGGGGAGGCCGTGGAGGGGGAGGCCGTGGAGGGGGAGGCCGTGGAGGGGGAGGCCGTGGAGGGGGAGGCCGTGGAGGGGGAGGCCGTGGAGGGGGAGGCCGTGGAGGGGGAGGCCGTGGAGGGGGAGGCCGTGGAGGGGGAGGCCGTGGAGGGGGAGGCCGTGGAGGGGGAGGCCGTGGAGGGGGAGGCCGTGGAGGGGGAGGCCGTGGAGGGGGAGGCCGTGGAGGGGGAGGCCGTGGAGGGGGAGGCCGTGGAGGGGGAGGCCGTGGAGGGGGAGGCCGTGGAGGGGGAGGCCGTGGAGGGGGAGGCCGTGGAGGGGGAGGCCGTGGAGGGGAGGCCGTGGAGGGGGAGGCCGTGGAGGGGGAGGCCGTGGAGGGGGAGGCCGTGGAGGGGGAGGCCGTGGAGGGGGAGGCCGTGGAGGGGGAGGCCGTGGAGGGGGAGGCCGTGGAGGGGGAGGCCGTGGAGGGGGAGGCCGTGGAGGGGGAGGCCGTGGAGGGGGAGGCCGTGGAGGGGGAGGCCGTGGAGGGGGAGGCCGTGGAGGGGGAGGCCGTGGAGGGGGAGGCCGTGGAGGGGGAGGCCGTGGAGGGGGAGGCCGTGGAGGGGGAGGCCGTGGAGGGGGAGGCCGTGGAGGGGGAGGCCGTGGAGGGGGAGGCCGTGGAGGGGGAGGCCGTGGAGGGGGAGGCCGTGGAGGGGGAGGCCGTGGAGGGGGAGGCCGTGGAGGGGGAGGCCGTGGAGGGGGAGGCCGTGGAGGGGGAGGCCGTGGAGGGGGAGGCCGTGGAGGGGGAGGCCGTGGAGGGGGAGGCCGTGGAGGGGGAGGCCGTGGAGGGGGAGGCCGTGGAGGGGGAGGCCGTGGAGGGGGAGGCCGTGGAGGGGGAGGCCGTGGAGGGGGAGGCCGTGGAGGGGGAGGCCGTGGAGGGGGAGGCCGTGGAGGGGGAGGCCGTGGAGGGGGAGGCCGTGGAGGGGGAGGCCGTGGAGGGGGAGGCCGTGGAGGGGGAGGCCGTGGAGGGGGAGGCCGTGGAGGGGGAGGCCGTGGAGGGGGAGGCCGTGGAGGGGGAGGCCGTGGAGGGGGAGGCCGTGGAGGGGGAGGCCGTGGAGGGGGAGGCCGTGGAGGGGGAGGCCGTGGAGGGGGAGGCCGTGGAGGGGGAGGCCGTGGAGGGGGAGGCCGTGGAGGGGGAGGCCGTGGAGGGGGAGGCCGTGGAGGGGGAGGCCGTGGAGGGGGAGGCCGTGGAGGGGGAGGCCGTGGAGGGGGAGGCCGTGGAGGGGGAGGCCGTGGAGGGGGAGGCCGTGGAGGGGGAGGCCGTGGAGGGGGAGGCCGTGGAGGGGGAGGCCGTGGAGGGGGAGGCCGTGGAGGGGGAGGCCGTGGAGGGGGAGGCCGTGGAGGGGGGAGGCCGTGGAGGCAATCGAACAACTGAAAAGTGGCAAAGCAGCAGGTATGGATGGAATCCCCCCAGAAGTCTGGAAGGCTGGCGGCAAAACTCTGCATGCCAAACTGCATGAGTTTTTCAAGCTTTGTTGGGACCAAGGTAAACTGCCTCAGGATCTTCGTGATGCCACTATCATCACCCTGTACAAAAACAAAGGCGAGAAATCAGACTGCTCAAACTACAGGGGTATCACGTTGCTCTCCATTGCAGGCAAAATCTTCGCTAGGATTCTACTAAATAGAATAATACCTAGTGTCGCCGAGAATATTCTCCCAGAATCACAGTGCGGCTTTCGCGCAAACAGAGGAACTACTGACATGGTCTTTGCCCTCAGACAGCTCCAAGAAAAATGCAGAGAACAAAACAAAGGACTCTACATCACCTTTGTTGACCTCACCAAAGCCTTCGACACCGTGAGCAGGAAAGGGCTTTGGCAAATACTAGAGCGCATCGGATGTCCCCCAAAGTTCCTCAACATGATTATCCAACTGCACGAAAACCAACAAGGTCGGGTCAGATACAGCAATGAGCTCTCTGAACCCTTCTCCATTAACAATGGCGTGAAGCAAGGCTGTGTTCTGGCACCAACCCTCTTTTCAATCTTCTTCAGCATGATGCTGAACCAAGCCATGAAAGACCCCAACAATGAAGACGCTGTTTACATCCGGTACCGCACGGATGGCAGTCTCTTCAATCTGAGGCGCCTGCAAGCTCACACCAAGACACAAGAGAAACTTGTGCGTGAACTACTCTTTGCAGACGACGCCGCTTTAGTTGCCCATTCAGAGCCAGCTCTTCAGCGCTTGACGTCCTGCTTTGCGGAAACTGCCAAAATGTTTGGCCTGGAAGTCAGCCTGAAGAAAACTGAGGTCCTCCATCAGCCAGCTCCCCACCATGATTACCAGCCCCCCCACATCTCCATCGGGCACACAAAACTCAAAACGGTCAACCAGTTTACCTATCTCGGCTGCACCATTTCATCGGATGCAAGGATCGACAATGAGATAGACAACAGACTCGCCAAGGCAAATAGCGCCTTTGGAAGACTACACAAAAGAGTCTGGAAAAACAACCAACTGAAAAACCTCACAAAGATAAGCGTATACAGAGCCGTTGTCATACCCACACTCCTGTTCGGCTCCGAATCATGGGTCCTCTACCGGCACCACCTACGGCTCCTAGAACGCTTCCACCAGCGTTGTCTCCGCTCCATCCTCAACATCCATTGGAGCGCTTACATCCCTAACGTCGAAGTACTCGAGATGGCAGAGGTCGACAGCATCGAGTCCACGCTGCTGAAGATCCAGCTGCGCTGGATGGGTCACGTCTCCAGAATGGAGGACCATCGCCTTCCCAAGATCGTGTTATATGGCGAGCTCTCCACTGGCCACCGTGACAGAGGTGCACCAAAGAAAAGGTACAAGGACTGCCTAAAGAAATCTCTTGGTGCCTGCCACATTGACCACCGCCAGTGGGCTGATATCGCCTCAAACCGTGCATCTTGGCGCCTCACAGTTTGGCGGGCAGCAACCTCCTTTGAAGAAGACCGCAGAGCCTACCTCACTGACAAAAGGCAAAGGAGGAAAAACCCAACACCCAACCCACCAATTTTCCCCTGCAACCGCTGCAATCGTGTCTGCCTGTCCCGCATCGGACTTGTCAGCCACAAACGAGCCTGCAGCTGACGTGGACTTTTTACCCCCTCCATAAATCTTCGTCCGCGAAGCCAAGCCAAAGAAGAAAAGACATATCTTCCTCTCTCTGTCTATTTTGTAGTTCTGCAAATTTTCTTGCTTCCTCCGGATCTTAGAATAGTCTGTTTTGCTGCCCTGGAATAACTATTTTAAGTACCACTGGATACTTTAGCATAAATTTATATCCTTTTTTCCATAGGATCGTTTTTGCTGCATTAAACTCCTTCCTCTTCTTCAGGAGTTCAAAACTTGTATCTGGACATAAATTTTTTTTTGACCTTTGTATTCCAGTGGTTTTTTTGTCTTCTCTTATTTTCCTCATTGCTTTCTCCAATATATTTTCTCTTGTTGTATATGTTAAGAATTTTTGTTGTGGTTGTGGTTTAGGGGCTAATGTTCTGTGTGCCCTTTCTATTTCCATTTCTTCCTGTAATTCTGGTCTTCCTAGGACCCTGGGGATCCATTCTTTTATAAATTCTCTCATATTCTTGCCTTCTTCATCTTCCTTAAGGCGCACTATCTTTGTATTGTTTCTTTTATTATAATTTTCCATTATATCTATCTTCTGAGCTAACAGCTCTTGTGTCTCTAACTTTTTTATCAGATTCTTCTAATTTCTTTTTTTAAGTCCTCTACTTCCATTTCTACGGCTGTTTCTCGTTCTTCCACCTTGTCCACTCTTTTTCCTATATCTGACATGATCATCTCTATTCATTTTTTCTTCTGTACTTTTTACTCTTCTTTTTATTTCACTGAATTCTTGTGACTGCCATTCTTTTACTGATTCCATATATTCTTTTAAAAAAATATATCCATTTTTTTGCCCTTCCCTTCACCTTCCATTTCTCTATGTTCTTCCTCTTCTTCTTCTGAGTCCATTCCAGGATCTGTGTCCTTTACCTCTGTCTCTTCTGGTTTTCTTGTTGGTTTGTTTGTTTTATTTTGTTGGGTATTTTTGGTCTTCTTATTTTTATTAGAAGTGTCTTGCTGCTGGTCTTCTTCCTCTGGGTTGGTCATCTGTTGTTTCTTTGATTTCTTTTTACTCTCTTGCTCTCGTTATTTTCTGTGTTTTCCTCTTGCTGCTTTGTTGTAGCTGTCAATTTCAGCTGTGGAGATCAACTCCTCAGCTGGTCCCCCCTCGCATCAGTGTTATTTTTGTCTTGTGCATCGCGCATGCGCGACTCCTCGCGCATGCGCGGTTGCGCTCTTTTATTTGGCTCCGTGAGCCATTTTTGTAGTCCCGAGTTCAGGGCTTCAACTGACCTGAGGGAGCGGGCTTCTCTCTCTGCGGCGGGCCTCCTCGGACAGGTAAGGCCTTCACCTTCTTCTGACATCTTTTCTTCTTCTCCTCTTCCCATTGCTTTTGGCTTTTCTTTTTTCGCTGCCATCTTCTCCACACCTTTATTTTCACTTTATTTTGATTTTTGTGTTTGTGCCTTCGCTTTTTCACTTTTTTTTTAAACTTTTCTGGAGAGGGCTGGAGTTCCCCGACTGGCCACTACTCCATCATGTGACTGACTCCTCCCAACTGAAATCCTACTTGAAGGACAAATAGGGAAGCAGAGGGAAGTAATTTTGAATATGTGATTACAGACACAACGATAATCAAAAACTACAATAAAAATAAACTACAATAAAAGGAGAATGAGGAAACAAATGGTAAAACTAAACAAAAATGGGAACAAGATCTAAACATAAAGATAAAGAATGAAACATGGCAGAAGTTATGCTCAGGAACTATGAGAAATACAATAAACACAAGGTTACGTATGATACAATATAACTGGATACACAGGCTATACATTATACCTCAAAATTAAATAAATGGGACCCAACAGTATCTGACAGATGTTTTCGCTGTAAAAAGGAAATGGGAACAACAATTCATGCAATTTGGACATGTGAGAAAGTGAAAAAAATTTGGGAAGATCTAAACCAGATATTAAATAAAATCACAAAAAGCAATATACCAAAAAACCCAGAGATCTACCTCCTAAGTAACATAAAAAACAAAGAATTTGGACTTGATTTGGATGGTTCACAAAAAAGATTTGTTATGATAGCCCTAGCTGTAGCAAAAAAAAGTATTATGTCAGCCTGGAAATTAGAAGATGACTTGAGTATTGTTAGGTCTGCTTTGTTCGAGAATGAGTTAGTCGGACACCAGACTGAGTCGAAATCAAGGTTCTTTATTACCGGAATGTAACACTTGCAACTAACAGCGCATTCTCCCGATATCAGCAAGTGGTGTTTTTTTTTATACCTCAGGACACGCACTTAGTAAATTATCATACCATTACATTGTCCAATGAATAAGCTGTTGCTACCCTTCTCTGTTAGTCTGCTGCACATCATCTTGTTATTGCCACACTTATCTTGAGCGTACAAGGTCACACCTGCATCCTGTTACTCCTTAGTACTGAGTGACTCCTCCGGTCCCAACTCATGATGTTCACACCAAGACACAAGAGAAACTTGTCCGTGAACTACTCTTTGCAGACGATGCCGCTTTAGTTGCCCATTCAGAGGCAGCTCTTCAGCGCTTGACGTCCTGCTTTGCGGAAACTGCCAAAATGTTTGGCCTGGAAGTCAGCCTGAAGAAAACTGAGGTCCTCCATCAGCCAGCTCCCCACCATGACTACCAGCCCCCCCACATCTCCATCGGGCACACAAAACTCAAAACGGTCAACCAGTTTACCTATCTCGGCTGCACCATTTCATCAGATGCAAGGATCGACAATGAGATAGACAACAGACTCGCCAAGGCAAATAGCGCCTTTGGAAGACTACACAAAAGAGTCTGGAAAAACAACCAACTGAAAAACCTCACAAAGATAAGCGTATACAGAGCCGTTGTCATACCCACACTCCTGTTCGGCTCCGAATCATGGGTCCTCTACCGGCACCACCTATGGCTCCTAGAACGCTTCCACCAGCGTCGTCTCCGCTCCATCCTCAACATCCATTGGAGCGCTTACATCCCTAACGTCGAAGTACTCGAGATGGCAGAGGTCGACAGCATCGAGTCCACGCTGCTGAAGATCCAGCTGCGCTGGATGGGTCACGTCTCCAGAATGGAGGACCATCGCCTTCCCAAGATCGTGTTATATGGCAAGCTCTCCACTGGCCACCGTGACAGAGGTGCACCAAAGAAAAGGTACAAGGACTGCCTAAAGAAATCTCTTGATGCCTGCCACATTGACCACCGCCAGTGGGCTGATAACGCCTCAAACCGTGCATCTTGGCACCTCACAGTTTGGCGGGCAGCAACCTCCTTTGAAGAAGACCGCAGAGCCCACCTCACTGACAAAAGGCAAAGGAGGAAAAACCCAACACCCAACCCCAACCAACCAATTTTCCCCTGCAACCGCTGCAATCGTGTCTGCCTGTCCCGCATCGGACTTGTCAGCCACAAACGAGCCTGTAGCTGACGTGGACTTTTTACCCCCTCCATAAATCTTCGTCCGCGAAGCCAAGCCAAAGATACAACAATGGTATATAGAAATGAATAAATGTATTCCATTAGAAAAAATAACCTATAATTTAAGAAATAACATTACAATATTTGAACAAATATGGGAGCCATACATGAATCATAATAGGGAAAACCTACCGTGGACATCTACCACCTAAAATGACAGAAGGAGAAGAGAATGAAAAGAACTGACTCAGTGGAATTTCTTGTTTATTGAGTGACAACATTGTTTGACGGGTTTAATGTATCTTATATTCTGAACTTTAAATAAATGGGAGGGGAGGTAGGGAGGGAGGGGAGGTAGGGAGGGAGGGGAGGGAGGGAGGGGAGGTGGGGAGGGAGGGAGGGGGGGAGGTAGGGAGGGAGGGGAGGTAGGGAGGGGAGGGAGGGAGGGGAGGTAGGGAGGGGAGGGAGGGGAGGGGGAGAAAATGACACTATATATTTAAGAAGGAAAATGTATGTTTCTTGATCAATATGGTTTATAGTGTGAAAAAAAAATTTAAAAAACACCTCTATCAAGTCCCCTCTCAGTTGTCTACATTCCAATGAATAAAGTCCCAGTCTTCTTAATCTCTCCCTGTAATCAAGATGCTGTAAACCAGGCAACATCCTTGCCAACCTTCTCTGCATTACCTCCACCTTATCTATATCCTTTCTATAACTTGGAGACCAGAACTGAGCACAATACTCCAAACCTGGCCTCAGGAATGCCTTAAACAGCTGCAGCATCACCTCCCAGCTCCTATACTCGATACTAAAGGCCAGCATACCGTATGCCTTCTTAACCACCCTGTCTACATGGGAATCTACCTTCAGTGAACTCTGTACCATAACCCCCAGGTCCCTCTGCTCCTCTGCGTGCCTCAATGACCTCTCCTTAACTGTATATGTCCTATTCTGGTTATTTTTACCGAAATGCAACACCTCACACTTGTCTACATTGAATTCCATCTGCCATCTTTCAGCCCACTCTTCCAAACAAATCAAATCCTTCTGTAATCCAAGAAAATCTACTTCATTATCCACCATTCCCCCTATTTTCATATCATCTGCATATTTGCTTACCTAGTTAACCACACCCTCCTCTAAATCATTAATATAAATGATAAACAAGGGACCCAGCAGCACCAATCCCTGAGGTACCCCGCTTGTCACAGGCTTCCAACCTGACATAGGAACATAGGAAGTAGGAACAGGAGTAGGCCAAAAATGGCCCATCGAGCCTGCTCCGCCATTCAATACGATCATGGCTGATCTAATTCATGACCTAACTCCACCTACCTGCCTTCTCCCCATATCCCCTAATTCCTCTATCATGTCAAAATTTATCTAACCGAATTTTAAATATGTTTAAACAACATACAGTTGTCCACCATGACTCTCTGCTGTCTATCTCCCAGCCACTTATGAACCCATGTCACAATCTCTCTACTAATTCCTAGTGACTGAACCTTCCTTATTAACCTTCCATGCGGAACCTTATCAAAAGCCTTACTAAATTCCAAAAAGATCACATCCACAGCTCTACCTTCATACACCTTTTTTGTCACTTCCTCAAAAAACTCAACAAGGTTCGTCAAACATGACTTTCCTGTTACAAACCCATGCTGGGTGCCCCTAATCAATCCCTGCCTATCCAGATATGCATATATCCTATCTTGAAGAAGAAGAAGAATACCCTTCATAACCTTCCCCACCACTGAAGTCAAACTTACTGGCCGATAATTACTTGGCTTACACCTTTTTTTGAACAATGGAACAACATTTGCAATCCTCCAATCCTGTGGTACCACCCCCTCCTCCAGTGATCTTTGAAAAATCACTGTCAGTGCCCCCTGACCTCCCTTAAAGTCCTGGGAAAAATCCCATCAGGACCAAGAGACTTATCTACCTTAATTGACCCTAGAAACTCCAAAAATCTCACTTTACTAATCCCTATCCTTTTCATAACTAAGCTCTTTGCCTCTCTTATCTTGTATAGCCCAATGTCCCTTTCCCTCGTGAATACGGATGAGAAAAAATTGTTCAATATTTCTCCCATCTCATATGGTTCCTGACATAGTTTACTGGTCCTATCATCAAGTGGACCTATTCTATCCTTCACCCTCCTTTTACTGTTCACATAATCTGTAAAAACCCTTAGGATTCACCTTCGTCTTATTAGCTATGGACTCCTCATACCTTTCTAATTTCCCTCTTAAGGATCTTCCTGCAATCTAAGTAACGACCATACATTTCCTCAATCCCTTGTTTTTTTTATATTTGGTATAGGCCTCCCACTTGACCCGAACCAACTTCTTAATTTCATCAGAAAACCACGGTTCCCTCGAACCTTTAGTCTTTCCCTTTGGCCTGACTGGAACATAAAGATCCTGTACTCTCAAAATCTCCCAAATTTCCTCTACATCCTTTCTGGCAAAAAGATCAGCCCACACAACACTCTGCAAATCCCTTCTCATATCTCCAAATCTGGCCTTCCCCCACTCGAAGACCTTCAACCTCGGACCCGACCTATCCCTTTCCATCATTAAACTAAAGCTAATGGACCCATGATCACTGGATCCGAAGTTCTCTCCAACGCTTACCTCCGTCACCTGCCCCGAACAGATCTAAAACCGTTCCCCCTCTAGTTGGCGTCTCAACATGTTGCTGCAAAAAACAATCCTGAACACAATGCATAAATACTAAGCCATCCTGCCCTGACTGCATTTCCCAATCTATGTTTGGAAAATTGAAATCCCCAACCAACACCACCCTATTTCTCACCTATTTCCTTGCACATTTGCTCTTCTAGTTCCCTTTCCTCATTTGGAGGCCTATAATATACCCCCATAATAGTAACCTCACCCTACTTATTTTTCAGCTCTACCCACACTGACTCCCTCGACAAGCCCTCCAGTCTACCTTGCCTCAGCACTGCTGTAATATCCTCCCTGACAAGTAATGCCACACCTCCCCCTCTTAATCCACCAACTCTGTCACATCTAAAGCAACGAAATCCTGGAACATTCAACTGGCAGTCACAACCTTCCTTCAACCACGTCTCGCTAATGACCACAACATCATAATGCCACATGTCAATCCATACCTTTAGCTCATCCAGCTTCCTTACTACGCTCCTCGCATTAATATAAATACATCTCAGGGATCTCCTACATCCTACCTTCTGCATATCCTCCTCTCTTCCATTCTCACAATTTTCACTACAACATCTTTTTACTACTTCCTGCTTTTCCTCCCTCAAATTATTCAAATGTGTCTCTTTCCTTAGCCTACTAACCCTCACCCTGCTGTCCTGCCTAACTTAAAACCCTGTCCTCAACCATAGTAGTTTAAACCACCCCCCCCACCCTGACAGTCCTAGCAAATGCTCCCACCAGGAGACTGGTCCCTCTCGGATTAAGATGTAACCATTATTATGGTATAGGTCCCATCTTCCCCCAAAAAGGTCCCAGTGGTCCAAGAACTTGAAACCCTGTCTCTTACTCCACCCCTTTAGCCATGCATTTAACCTCCACCTAATTCTATTTCTGCCTTCACTGTCACGTGGCACAGTGATTACCCCCATAGTGGTCCTCCTTTTAAGCTCCCTACCCAACTCCCTATACTCATTCTGCAGGACCACTTCCTTCTTCCTTCCAACATCATTGGTACCAACATGTACAACAACCTCAGGCTCCTCACCCTCCCCTTTTATGATGTTCTGAACGCGCATCCCGGATGGACCCTGGCTAATCTTCTACCACTACTCTTTGGCTTCCTAGTCCAGACATTGACGAATCCAGTTCACTACTTCACCATGAACCTTCCTGACTAACCTTCCATGTGGGACCATGTCAGCAGCATAACTAAAGTCCATGTGGACAACATCCATAGCCTTTCCTTCATCAACATTCCTGATACCCTCCTTAGAAAAACTCTGAACGTGCATCCTGGACGGACCCTGGCACCAGGGAGGCAAACCACCATCCAGTTTTCCTTATCGTGTCCACAAAAACCTCTGTCTGTCCTCCTAACTATTGAATCCCCTATAACTATCGCCCTTTTCCTTTTATCCCTACCTTTCTGGGTCACAGAGGTTGACACCACACCTCTGCCCACTATAGTCTGACTATCCCCCTCCTCAGTACTCAAGGTGGAGTACCGATCCCCTTAAACTTTTCCCCTCTCACCCATGTCCTTGGATTGTATCTCACCTATCCTCAGTGAAAAAAGCCTAGCTACATTTATTCTGCCAATAATCCACATAATTTTAAATATCTATTAAATCTCCCCTCATTCTTCTACACTCCAGGGAAGAAAGCCTTAACCTTTTCATGTAACTCAGTTCCAGGCAACTTCCTAGTAAATCTCTGTACTCTATCTTACTGATATTTTTCCTGTAGTTAGGTGATCGGAACTTTGCCTCACCAGTGTCTCGTACAACTTTACCATAACATTCCAACTCTTGAACTCAATACTTAAGCTTTATGAAGGCCAATATGCCAAAAGCTCTCTTTACAACGCAATCCTCCAGTGATGCCACTTTCAGAGAATTATGTATTTGTATTCCCAGATCCCTCACCCTTCAGTGCCCTACCATAAACCGTGTATGTCCTTTCTTGGTTTGTCCTTGCAGATGCATTAAATTCCATCTGCCATTTTCCCAGCTGGTCCAGATCCCTTTGCAAGCTTTGAAACCTTTTGCTGTCCACAACTCCTCCAATCTTAGTGCCATCTGTTACAGCGCCAGTGAGCAAGAATGGGGTTTGAATCCTGCACTGTCTGTAAGGTATGTTCTCCCTGTGTTCTCACCATGTCTGCGTGGATTTTCCATGGGTGCTCCAGTTTCGTCCTATGTTCAAAATGTACTGGGGGTTATAGGTTAATTGGGTGTAATTGGACAGCATGGACTCGTGGGCTGAAAGGGCCTGTTACACCACGGTGTGTCTAAGTAAAAGCAGGGGTGTGCTGAGGTTTTATGAAGCATTGGTGAAAGTTCTGCTTTGGGCTCCATATCAATTGGAGAGGGGCCACAGGAGGTTTCCAAGGATGATCCCTGGAGTGACGGATTTTCATATAAAGAGAATTCAAAGGCTCTGGGATTGTAGTCACTGGAGTTTAGAAGAATGAGGGTGGAGTCTCAATGAAACTCAAGGAGATCTGAAAGGCCTGGATATAGTGGATGTGGAGAGGATGTTTCCTGTGGTGGGGGAGTCTGACCAGAGGGCACAGCCTCAATACAAAACAACACTTTAGAACAGAGAGGAGGGATTTCTTTATGCAGACGGTGGTGAATTTGTTGCCACGAGCAGTTGTGGAGGCCAATTCATTGGGGATATTTAAGGTGGTGGTAGGAAGAGAATCAAAGGTTGGGGGAAAAGGCAGGAGAATGGGGTTAAGGCAGGAGAATGGGGTTAAAAAGGATAGTAAATCAGCATGATGGAATGGCAGGATGCGTTTGAGGGGCCAAATGGCTTAACCAGGTTATGATCTTCTTGTATTACAGTCAGCAACAGACATCGCATCCATGAACTTCGCAGCATCGGGGGAGGTTTCCTCACCTGGATTTTAAATCGGTCCCTGTGTGTCAGAGGGAACCCCAGCTCTTAGCACCCAGCCATCACTCTCCCCACCTTCATTTCCAAGGTGGGGGTTTTCTCACCACCCCAAGGTTCACGATCACATCTCTGACCACAATGTCCCACCCTCTGCAAAGGGCTCTGCTTGCACAGTTCTGAGCTCCGTTCATGCGCCTTCTGGGGCAAAGCGCTTGTTAGGTACCGAAAGCAATTCAGTGCCAAGTGCTGGAACAGAGGGCTGCTGTGGTTCCAGGGCTTGCAATGCACAGCTAGAGGACACTTTCCCCCTAGTCCCAGACCTAGCCCTAGCCTCTGTTGATTTAACCTGCTGCCCTGCTCTCTGGGAACCTCCATCGGGCTGAGCACAGCTGTGAGCCCTGGGGGAGGACTGCATTAATTTATCCCCTGGTCACATCTCATCCCACAGCAATGAACCCGTTTCAGTGCTCCGACTGCGGGAAGAACTTTAAGTGGTCGAGTCAGTTAACGAAACACCGGCGGGTCCACACCGGGGAGAGGCCCTTCACCTGCCCAGAATGCGGCAAGGGCTTCAGCATGTTGTCCAGCCTTGAGATACACCGGCGGGTTCACACTGGGGAGAGGCCTTTCACCTGCCCAGAGTGCGGCAAAGGGTTCGCTCAGATCCCCAACCTGCTGACCCACCAGCGAGTCCACACTGGGGAAAAGCCGTTCGCCTGTCCCGAGTGTGAGGTAGCCTTCACCAACAGGTCCAACCTTGAAATACACCGGCGAGTCCACACCGGGGAGAGACCGTTCACTTGCACTGACTGTGGGAAGGGTTTCACCCGGACATCCAGCCTGCTGGCCCACCAGCGGGTCCACACCGGGGAGAAGCCGTTCATCTGCCTCGAGTGTGGGAAGTGCTTCACCCATACCTCCAACCTACGAGCCCACCAGCGGGTCCACACTGGGGAGAGACCCTTCATCTGCCCTGAGTGCGGGAAATGCTTCACTGAGTCATCCCACCTGCGGAGGCACCAGCGGGGCCACACTGGGGAGAGGCCCTTCACCTGCCCTGAATGTGGGAAGGGCTTCACCCAATCCGGCCACCTGCAGAGGCACCAGCGGGTCCACTCTGGGGAGAGGCCTTTCATTTGCGCTGAGTGTGGAAAGGGGTTCACCCAGTACTCCAACCTGCTTATCCACCAGCGGGTTCACACCGGGGAGAGGCCATTCACCTGCTCTGACTGCGGGAAGGGATTCACCCATTCCTCCCAGGTGCTGATCCACCAGCGGGTGCACTCTGGGGAAAGGCCATTTGTTTGCCCCGAGTGTGGAAAGGGGTTTGCCCAGTCCTCCAGCCTGCTGACCCACCAGCGGGCCCACACTGGGGAGAGGCCATTCACCTGCTCTTGGTGTGGGAAGAGCTTCACCCAGACCTCCCACCTGCTGAGACACCAGCGGGTCCACGCCAGGGAGCGGCCGTTCACCTGCTCCGAGTGTGGAAAGGAGTTCACCCAGTTGAACAACTTGGTGAAACACCAGCAAGTTCACACAGAAAATTTGCAGAGTGTGGAATATTTAAAGATCACTCACTGAAACACCAGGAGGGACTGGAGTTTTGGTTATTGAGGCAACAAATCTTGATGTCAATTTGCAATTTGTTATCATGTTCAAGTTTATTGTCAAGTGTACAAAGGTGCAGTGAGGAAGTTTGTTTTGGAGCAGTCCAGCTGGACTTCCCGTACATATTCTATTCATTGATAATAGTTTTGCATCATTTGAACAGCTTTCTAAAAAGTTCAACTTAATACTTACTCATTTTTTCAGATACTTGTAAATTAGACACTTCCTTAAATGTCAGATTTTTCTCGGGCACCCAATGTGAATATTGCTGATGTGATATTAGGTCCACGCTGCTGAAGATGGGTCACGTCTCCAGAATGGAGGACCATCGCCTTCCCAAGATCGTATTATATGGCGAGCTCTCCACTGGCCACCGTGACAGAGGTGCACCAAAGAAAAGGTACAAGGACTGCCTAAAGAAATCTCTTGGTGCCTGCCACATTGACCACCGCCAGTGGGCTGATAACGCCTCAAACCGTGCATCTTGGCGCCTCACAGTTTGGCGGGCAGCAGCCTCCTTTGAAGAAGACCGCAGAGCCCACCTCACTGACAAAAGGCAAAGGAGGAAAAACCCAACACCCAACCCCAACCAACCAATTTTCCCTTGCAACCGCTGCAATCGTGTCTGCCTGTCCCGCATCGGACTGGTCAGCCACAAACGAGCCTGCAGCTGACGTGGACTTTTTTACCCCCTCCATAAATCTTCGTCCGCGAAGCCAAGCCAAAGAAAGATATTAGGTTACAACATTTCTGTAAAGGGGTAATATCCATTCTTTATGATAAGCTTATGGATTTGAGACATGGCTCTCTTGCTAAAATTAAAAATGCCTGGGGACAGGGTTTCAACTGTACATTATCAGATGAAGTTTGGGATCTAATTTTTAGGATGGTTAATGCTACATCCTTGTGGCTGTTGTGGCTTATTATAATTTAAAGTTTTACATTGGGCTAATATGTCTAAAGTTAAATTATCTCTTATCTGTTCCGTTGTAAATCCTTACTGATAAATGTGAGAGAGAAGGTGGCTTCTTTAATTCATACGTGTCCTAATTTTGAAAACTACTGGAGGGAGGCAGTGCTGGAATAAGGTAGTGCAGGGCCTAAAGCATGCGTGGTGAGGGGGAAGTGTGACTGCAGCAGGTCCCCCCCCCCCCCCGAGAGAGTTTCTGATGTTGACCCTGCATGTCTATTTTGGTAAGTTTCAAATCATCTTTATTCTTAAAGAATAAAGGCTAGCTTTCTACGATAACGATATATTCAGTGATTATCTAGGGAATATACACCTATGGCAAGCACTGAAATTGCGCCCCCCTCCTCCATTACACTTACACTGAAATTGTGCCCCCTCCCCTGTTAAAACTTCCACATTTAGTTAAAACAAAAATTACTTATGGCAGCGGCGCTAGCTCAATGCGGGAGCAATGGCCGCCTGCTTTACCCATAGTTCCCTGTGCTTCCCTGATGATGGCAGAGCGGTTCCAGCTGAGTGGGATTATGGATTATGAGCTGTCGGTGGCCCTGAAACAGCCCGATCAGATGCCAGAGCAGTGCTCCGATGAAATCTGGCAGTACTGCATCCCTGCTGGCGCATCAGCAATTAGGTGTGGGGGGGGGTGGGGTGGGCCGCAACGGACAGCCAGAGCTAGAAGTGAGGCAGTTGGGCGAGGCAAGGACAGTGGTGCCCCTCTGAGGTGAGCAATTTTGGCCAATGATCACCTTTAATCAGGGTTATTAATACAGACTATCAGTGTGGTATCTCTTAGACCCTGCACAAATATGAAAACGTTTCTCAGAATTCATCTTGCGTAAATGCAGGGGCCCTTGAAATCCGTGGCCTGCATTATATGCTACTTTCATTATGTTAATCTGGCTCTGGAGGGAGGTGTGTCAAACTCTATTCTTAATTTTAAATAAAAATTCAGAACCGAATCTACTGATTGTTCTTTTTGGCACAACTGGAGAAGATGATACTCCTTTAACTGCAATGAAACGTTGTACTCTTGTCTTTTGCATCACTCCTGGCTAGACAAGCAGTACTGTTTAGATGGAAGGATGCTGCCCCACCCACTGGGTCAGGGACTTTATGTCCTGTTTAAATTTAGAAAAGATAAGTTATTCAATTAATAATTCAAATGTAAAGTTTCAACTGCTCTGGGGATCATTCTTGTATCACTTTCACAACCTCTAGATATAATTTAAAATGTTTATACTTGCCATTGTATTCTATGAACGAAGTACATATTTTCTTTAGTCATACAACTTGGGCTAGGGACTAGGGTTTAAAATCATGCTGTATGTGGGGAAAAAAAAATGTTTAAAATTTTGAAATGCAGTTCTATGAGCTTTTTAAACTTCATGAGTTTAAAAAATTGTCATTTGTTATTAATATATATTCCATAAATGTTTTTATATGCACGATTATATTTGAAATTAATAAAACTATTTAAAAAGAATTTGCCATTTGTTTTCAGGTTCAAGTTTATTGTCACATGTACAAAGGTGCAGTGAGGAAGTTTGTTTTGGAGCAGTCCAGCTAGCCTTCCCGTACGTAAGCCACAGGGCAGGAGTGTAGTTATAGGGACAGATCAGTTGGTAAAAGCAGCAGGTACGAGGATCATTCAGGAGTCTGATAACAGGGGGAAGGAACTGTCCTTGAATCTGGTGGAGGGTGATCCACACTGGTGAATCTTCTCCATGGGGAGGAGGGAGTGGGTCTGGGAAGGGGTGAGTCTTTTAATATGTTGGCTGCTTCTCCAAGGCAGCAGGAAGTGGAGGTGGAATGGATGCTCCCCCTCAATGTTTAAAAGATCACACGATAAAGGAACAGAAGTAGGCCATTCACCTCCAAGTCTGTTCTGCAAATCCACCCTGAGCTGAACCAGTCTCACATCTAGTTCCAAATTCTGGCCTTTTCCCCCTATCCCTTGATACCTTGACTAATTAGATACCTATCAATCTCCTTAAACTCTCCCAGTGATCAGACCTCCACAGCTGTTTGTGGCAATGAATTCCACAAATTCACGACCCTCTGGCTAAAGAAATTTCTCCTCATCTCTGTTTTAGATGGGTCCCTTCTCATTCTAAGACTGCCTTCTTGTCCTGGGTTCACCCACTAAGGGAAGCATCTTATTCGCATCTACTCTGTCCAATCCTTTCAGCATTAGAAATATTTCTATTGTGACAGAGGTGTTTGGGAGATAAATTGGAAAAGGTTTGTTAGAGCAGGTCACACACAAACACTTTTAAACAGAATTCTTGCAGGAGCTTTTGCAGAGTGCTCACAGACTCATGATGGACTTGCAAAAAGGCAACAAATGTAACAACAGACAGGGCAACTTTGTCTGGAAAACAACTTGCTGTTCGGAGGGTCATGTGATCTTTACAGGCAGAGAGAATAAAAGAGACTGCTTTCAGAGAGGAGAGACAGACATCTGTTCCAGAGGGACAACCTGGCAAGCTTTGGAAGACGGCCTAGTCAATGGAGACGACTGGGCTGTCTGGTGTTTCCCTTGGAACAGGAGAAACAGAAAGGCACTCTGGTGACCTGAAATAAGAAAAACTGAAAACCAACAAGAACCCTCCTGAGTGGTAACAATTTACCTGTTAAGCACCAAAAACTGATAAACTTTGTTAGTGCTAACTTCTATGCACAGTACAAGAATTGCTTGCAACCAGTGAGATTGGACTGTGAACCGAAGAACTTTGCTGAAATTACACACACGTGCTTAGTGTTAGAAGGGGGTTTAGTAGGTTAAGAGGGTTGGTGCGAGAACACAGCCTTGCTTCACGCTATTGTTAATGGAGAAGGGTTCAGAGAGCTCATTGCTGTATCTGACCCGACCTTGTTGGTTTTCGTGCAGTTGGTTACATCCGGTACCGCACGGATGGCAGTCTCTTCAATCTGAGGCGCCTGCAAGCTCACACCAAGACACAAGAGAAACTTGTCCGTGAACTACTCTTTGCTGACGATGCCGCTTTAGTTGCCTATTCAGAGCCAGCTCTTCAGCGCTTGACGTCCTGTTTTGCGGAAACTGCCAAAATGTTTGGCCTGGAAGTCGGCCTGAAGAAAACTGAGGTCCTCCATCAGCCAGCTCCCCACCATGACTACCAGCCCCCCCACATCTCCATCGGGCACACAAAACTCAAAACGGTCAACCAGTTTACCTATCTCGGCTGCACCATTTCATCAGATGCAAGGATCGACAACGAGATAGACAACAGACTCTCCAAGGCAAATAGCGCCTTTGGAAGACTACACAAAAGAGTTTGGAAAAACGACCAACTGAAAAACCTCACAAAGATAAGCGTATACAGAGCCGTTGTCATACCCACACTCCTGTTCGGCTCCGAATCATGGGTCCTCTCCCGGCATCACCTACGGCTTCTAGAACGCTTCCGCCAGCGTTGTCTCCACTCCATCCTCAAAATTCATTGGAGCGACTTCATCCCTAACATCGAAGTACTCGAGATGGCAGAGGCCGACAGCATCGAGTCCACGCTGATGAAGATCCAGCTGCGCTGGGTGGGTCACGTCTCCAGAATGGAGGACCATCGCCTTCCCAAGATCGTGTTATATGGCGAGCTCTCCACTGGCCACCATGACAGAGGTGCACCAAAGAAGAGGTACAAGGACTGCCTAAAGAAATCTCTTAGTGCCTGCCACATTGACCACTGCCAGTGGGCTGATATCGCCTCAAACCGTGCATTTTGGCGCCTCACAGTACGGCGGGCAGCAACCTCCTTTGAAGAAGACCACAGAGCCCACCTCACTGACAAAAGACAAAGGAGGAAAAACCCAACACCCAACCCCAACCAACCAATTTTCCCCTGCAACCGCTGCAACCATGTGTGCCTGTCCCGCATCGGACTTGTCAGCCACAATCGAGCCTGCAGCTGACGTGGACTTTTACCCCCTCCATAAATCTTCATCCGCGAAGCCAAGCCAAAGAAAAGTAGGTTAAGTGAGTCAATAGATTGTATTTTCATGTTCAAAGATCATTAAAAACAACTTTTGTTTAAGTAATCCTTTCTCGTGGTGCATCTCTAATGCTGCTGGGTTTTGGGATCCTCTGGACTCATAATGCTATGAGATCCCCTTCCATCCTATATACCAATAAATATAGTCCAAGAGCTTCTAAACATTCCTCATATGTTAACCCTTGCATTCCAGGAATCATCCTGATAAATCTCTGCATTATTATATCCCTTCTAAAGATAATGGGCCCAAAACTGCACACAGTTCTCCAAATGAGGTCTCACCATAAATCCTCATCAACACCTCCTTACTCTTGTACTCAATTCCTATTGAAATTAATGCTTTCTTTACTGCCAATCCAACCTGGTGGGTAACCTTTAGGGTACCCTGTACAAGGACCCCCAAGTCCCTTTGCACTTCTCAATTTTGAATTTTCTCCCCATCCAAATAATGATCTCCCTGTTGCTTTATAATAATTTTTAAAATTCATTCTCCCTGATCAAATTTCCAAGTCAGTTTTTCGAAGCCTATCCTTGGCATTTTATCTCGCAAAATAAATTTTCTTACATTTTTATTTAATTCTTCAAAAAACTTTTTAAATCCTCACTAATTCTTTTATAATAACAGTAAATATTTCAATTTAAATAAATTATTTAAATTCCTGTCAATATTAATTTCTAAATATTTAATTGCTTCCCATTGCCATTTAAACTTTGTCACCTGCTTGCTTTGAGTTTCGTCCCTGCTATTCATTGGCATCTCTTCACTCTTCTACATTAACTTTGTAGCCTGATATTAAACCATATTCTGTCAATTATACATTTATTTTCTTCAATTATATTTCTGGTTTTGTAAGATATAACATAATCTGCAAACAAACTAATTTTATGTTCTTTATCTTCTATCTGAAAACCCTTGATCTCATTATCACTTCTGCCAATGGTTCTATAGCCAATGCAAATAAGAATGGTGATAATGGGCATCCTTGCCTGGATGATCTTTCCAATAGAAAAGGCTTAGATATTTGCCTATTTGTGACCACCTTGTCTTTTGGATGATTATATCAAGCTCATCCAATTTGTATAAGTCAGGGGTGTCAAACTCAAATTCACGGAGGGTCAAAATTAAAAACTTGGACTAAGTCGAGGGCCGAACTAAATATTTATTGAAAATTTTCAACAACATCTGCATGTTTTCTCTTCTTTCAACATATGTAATGTTAAACTTTAGGATATAACTTTAGGAGGATAATGTTACAGGTCAGGAGTAGGTAGCTCAAGTTCACCCTTTGCTTGACCTGAGGGAAACATATTTGGTCCCTGTGGAGATGTAGTCAGCATTCACAGGCTGTGTCCATTTTGGCCTGCATCAGGATTCAGCATTTCCTGCTCACTCCTCAGGCTCTAGGCCTCTATTCACCCTCGAGCCACCATCCCTCTACCTGACCAGTCCTTTACCCAACCTCTACTCACCCCTCACTCCACTTGCTTTGCCTCTACCCACCGCATCCTATACACGCCCCTCTACTGCCTCTCCCCTCAACCTGTTCCTCCCTCTACTTGTCTCTCACCCTCTAATCACCCCTCCCCTACTCGCCCTGCCCCTCCCCTTTTACCTCTTCCCTATCCACCCCTTCTACTCATCCCTCCCTCTAACTGCCCCTCGCACCACCATAACTTCCCCTGCCCATTACTCCTCACCTACACCCTCTGCCCACCCCTGCTTACCCACCCACTCAGGCCCAGCGCGCTGCCGATCAGCCTTTGCGGACAGCCACCATCTCTCTCTTCATGTGCAGGGCTGAACCAGCCGTCCCTGGGGTCCGCGCGGGTGCAAGCGCTGAAGGCCGTGGCGACCGGGAGAAGTGCGCTCGCGCTGCGGAAGGGCCATCCGGTGCCAGTCGCGTGGGGCTCGCGCTGCCCAGGGGCCGTGCACAGCCTGCCATGTCCGTCGCGCCGACAGGAAATCACAGGCGCTCGCCAATCTGCCGCACCGCTCGACAGGTGGGAGAAGTGGGAGCCTTCCAACTGGCTTGCCGGCTGATGACATCGACAGACTTCTCGTGTTACAATTTTTCCTGTTACAATGGGGAAGGATGTGTAATGAAGGGGGAGGATGGTGGGGGTGACATTACCAAAAAACAGCATTGGCTCTCGCTGCAGGGCGGGCCACCTCTAATACATTTTTGAAATGATCTTGCGGGCCAAATATAACGGGCCAGAGTTTGACATGTGTGGTATAAGTATTTGGAATTCCAAAAACATTTAACACTTTAAATAAAAAGTCCCACTCTAATCTATCAAATGCTTTTTCTGCGACTAGAGCCACCATTATCTTTTCTTTCTGGGCTACATTAATAAACATAAATTTAACTATATTGTCCGCTCATCTTCTATATTTAATAAAGCCAGTTTGATCATATTTATTCATTTAGGTAAACAATTAGCTAATCTATTAGCTAATAGTTTGGATACAATTTTATAATCTGTATTTAATAGTGATACTGATCCATAAGAAGATGGTAACCATCTTTCCCTTTTTTTGGAATAACTTATTCATGATGTTTTAAATGATTCTGGTAAATCATGAAAATCCAATAATCCCAAAAAAACTGGAATTAATAACTCTTTGAATTCTTTAAAAAACTCCCGAGAGAAACCATCCTCTCCCAGAGCCTTGTTATTTGACAATGATATAAGAGTGTCATGTACTTCAACATCCATGAAGGAATTTGATAATTCCATTTATTCCTCCATATTTAATTCAGGTAATGTAACTGGTGATAAATATTCATCTATTTTTTCCCGTCCTTCAGAGACTCCAATTGATACAGTTTTTAATAGACATTCCTAAAATCATCATTAATTTCCTGCATTTTATAGGTAAATTGACCAGATACCCTCTTTGTTGCAGTTACTGTTCTTGAGAATTGTTCGTTTTTAATTGCCATGCTAAGATTTTTATGGGTTCTATCCCCCAACTCAATATTTCTGTCTCTTTCTGCTTTATAAGATGGTATTGTATTGTTTCAATTTTTTTTGATTCCAAAAATCTTCATTTCTCATCATTTTACAGAACATGCAATTCCTTTTCTAAATACAATATATCCTTATCCAATTGATCTACTTCTCTCATATTCTTTCTTTATTTTAGATGAGTAACTTATTATTTGTCCTCTTAAATAGGCCTTTGTAGCGGCTACTACACCACAGAAACACACCACTGAACTCGGTGGGGTTTCCAGTAGAACTGTTCATTTGAATTTCGCGCATGCCCCTTTAAGGCCAACAGGGGTTCTGCCCCGTATGGCGATAACGTCATCACATGGCCCAGGGTGCGAGCTGTGGCCTAAGCCATGAGGCAATAAACAAGCCCCAACGGCGCCATCTTCTGCAGCTGCCCCGCCAGCACAGCAGTACAAATGGGGCCGGTTCGCTCACAGAGATGTGCACCACCACATAATCCCCCCCCCCCCCAGAACCGGGTTTCGCGTCCCGCTGCTTGGGCAGCTGACCCCTCTGTTTAGGCTGGGCCATCTGCACGTGTTGGTCTTAGTCCACGTGCGCTAGCTCCAGTTGGTTGACTGCAAATATTTCCTCCCTGCCCCCAATGCCAGGGGGAAAGTCTTTCCCAATCGATGGAGAACCTTGTACGGGCCCTCATACGGGTGATGCAGGGGGGTCAGTGTGGGCCACGCTGGACAAACACTAACTCAGCTGAGGCCAGCTCTTTGGGGACATTCACCTGGTGCTTGCCATGGTGGGTTGGTGGTTGGGGTGCCACCGAGGCGAGTGTGTGGCAGAGGTCCATGAGAAGCATTGGGGTCTCACCTTCAGATTCAGCGCCTGCTCCGAAACACTCCCCTGGTAACGACAGCCTGGAGGTCTTCTTTCGGAGCTGTTCGAATGCCAAACAAGACCAATGGCAGCTCGTCTGTCCAGTTGGGTCCTTTTAGCCACGCCATGAGAGCCGCCTTGAGGTGCCGGCGGAAATGTTCCATGAATACATTCACTTGTGGATGATAGGCCATGGTGTGGTGGAGCTTGGTTGGCCAGTTGCGCCCAGAGGGTGGAGGTGAACTGGGCACACCTGTCATTGGTCATGTGGACTGGGACGCTAAAACAAGTGACCCAGTTAGCGAGCATGGCTCTTGCACAGGACCCAGTGGAAGTGTCCCTGATGGGGATGGTTTCCGGCCACCTCGTCGACTGGTTGACCACAGTCAGGAGGTAGCGGGCATCCCTGGACCACTATGTAGGGGGCCCACTATGTTGATGTGGATATGGTGAAACCTCCTGGCTGTTGGGTCGAAGTGCTGTATCGAGGCTCTGACATAGCACTATACTTTGGGTGCTTGGCAATGCGTGCAATTCCTCGCCACCTGGGCCACTTGTTTGTTTAATCAGTGCCAGACAAAACGTTCCACCACCATGTGCACCGTCATCTTGACTGAGGGGTCGGCCAGGTCGTGAACTCTTCGGAATGCCTCCTGCCTCCACTGCGGGGGTAATACTGGCTGCGGCGAGTCGGTCAAGACATTGCATAGGACCGTGTTGTGGCTGCCTGACAGCTTTAGGTCCTCGAGGCGCAGGCCGGTGATGGCAGTTCGAAGTGCCTGCGTCTCTTCATTCCCCTCTCTGGGCCTGAGCTAATTGGGCATAGTTCAGGCCAGGGGACAAGCTGTAGATGGTCAGTCTGAAAAGTGCCTCAGCAACGACATTGTCCCTTCCCGCCCAGTGTCAGATGTCAGTGGTGAACTCCGAGATGTAGGAAAGGTGTTGCTGCTGGCAGGCCAACCAGGGATCCTTAGCCATGATTAGGGCTTGAGAGGTGAACGGTCTGCCCTCCAAGAAGTAGCGGAAGTGCCTGATCAAAAGGTACAGGGCCAGGAGCTCCCTGTCAAATGCACTGCACTTCAGCTCGGGTGGTTGGAGGTGCCAGCTGAAGAACGCCAGGGGTGCCACTGCCCGTTGACCTCTTGCTCAAGGACACCCCTGATGGCCGTGGCGGACGCATCCTCCAAGAGTGCTTTTTGTGCGTTGGGTCGTGGGTGGGCCAATAGGGTGGCACTTGTGAGGGCGGCCTTGGTCTGCGTGAAGGCTATCTCAGCCTCTTTCGACCACTCAAGTTTGGGCTGAGATCAGGGCAAACAGTGGGGGCATTATGCATGTGGCCTCTGGGATGAAGCGGTGGTAGAAGTTAACCAACCCGGTGAACTCCTGCAGGCCCTTGAGGGTGTCTGGCCTGGGGAACTCTTGTATGGCCTTGTCCTTGTCTTGTGATGGTGCTGCCCCATCCATGGTGATAGTATGGCCCAGAAACTGTAGCGATTCCTTCCCGAACTGACATTTGGCCACGTTGACGGTGAGGCCGAACTCAGCCAGGCAGGCGAACAGTGTGCGGAGATGGGACTTGTGCTCATTGTAATCTTGACTGGCGATAAGGATGTCATCGAGATAGATGAACACACAGTCGAAGTCTCTGTCCACTGTGTCCATGAGCCGATGGAAGGTTTGGGCTGCATTCTACAGGCCAAAGGGCATTCGAAGGAATTCAAAAAGGCCAAATGGGGTGAAGATGGCGGTTTTACCAATGTCATCAGGGTGTACGGGGATCTGATGGTAGCCCTTCACCAAGTCAACCTTGGAGAAAACCTGGGCGCCATCTAAGTTGGCCGTGAAGACCTGAATGTGGGGGATGGGGTATTTGTCAGGCGTGGTTGCAGCATTCAGCTGGCTGTAGTCCCTGGACAGGCGTCAACCCCCAGGGGCCTTTGGGACCATGTGCAAGGGAGAGGCCCAGAGGCTGTCCAACTTGCGGACTTTGTTGAGCTCCTGGAGGTGGGAAAACTCCTCTATTGCTAACTGCAGCTTCTCCAGTAGCAGTAGTCTGGCCTTGGCATGGAGTGGGGGGCCGTGTGGGATATTGTGGCGGATGCTGTGCTGAGGCATGGTGGCGGTGAACTGTGGCCATAAGATGGCGAGAAACTTGTCTAGGATACGGGAATACTCATTCCTGGGCGTGCAGACGGTCACTAACCCCGAACTGTGCACACTAGATGGCTTGAGGAGGGTCTGGAAGATACGGGCATGCACGAGCCTCTTATCCTTCAGGTCGACCAGCTGGCTGTGCGCTCTACAGGAAGTCGGCTCCTAACAGCACAATTCTCACGGTGGCCAGTCGGAACTTCCAGCGGTATTTGTCTGGTCTGAGGTCTACCTGAACAGTCCGTGTGCCAAAGGTCTTTATGTCGGCACTGTTCGCTGCCTGCAGGGTGGGTCCTCGTGCTCTCATGTGTATTTGAAGGGAGGTTGGGGGCAGCATGCTCAACTCTGCTCCAGTATCCATCAGAAAACACCATCCGTTGCTCTCATCCACCGTGTAAGAGGCTGTTCATGTGGCCAGCCATCACAGCCATTAGTGGCAGCTGGCTTGGTCGTTTCCCTGATATGAGCAGGGTTTGGCAGCAATTGCAGGCTTGGGCTCTACAGCGTTGATGGTAGAAACACCAAGTGGATTGGTGCTCCTTCGTCTTCTGTCTGGGGGCAGATTGTGGTCGGCTGGGTCAAGGGTGGGCCACCAGGTTCATGGCGGCCTCGTTCTCATTTTAGTTCACCACGTCAGCGCGGGCTGTGACCTTCTGGGAATCCGAGAAGTCCTCATCCGCTAGTAGGAGCTGGATGTCTTCTGGCATTTGTTCAAGGAAGGCTTGCTCAAACATCAGGCAGGGTTTGTGACCTTCATTCATTAAGGCAGAAGGGGCTCTGTTCCCCAGGCCATCAAGGTGCATCAGCCTGGCCGTGCGCTGTTGATGGGAGAGACTGAAGGTTCCAAGGAGGAGGGCTTTGAGGGCAACATACTTGCTCTCCTCTGAAGTATAATGGATCAGGTTGTCCACTCTGGCTGCAGTTTCCTCATCAAGGGCGCTCACCACATGTTAGAACATGGTGGAGTCCGAGGTGATCTGCCTAAGATGAAACTGCGTCTCTGCCTGTCCGAACCACGTGTTTGTGGGGGGGTGGGGCAGTTTCACAGAGTCAGCGCTGATCACCGACGAATCCATGTTTGGAGTCCAGATAATTTCTGGGCTCTGTGGGGTCACCAATGTAACGGCTGCTACACAAACAGAAACACACCACTGAACTCGGTGGGGTTTCCAGTAGAACTGTTTATTTGAATTTAGCATGTGCCTCTTTAAGTCAACGGGAGTTCCACCCCAGACTGTGATGACATCATCACATGGCACAGTGCACATGCTGTGGCCTAAGCAATGAGGCAATGAGTAAGCCTGGACGGCGCCATCTTCTGCAACTGGCCTGCCAGCACGGTGGTACAAGCGGGACCAGTTCACTCACAGAGATGTGCGCCGCTACACCACTCCCCTCCCCCAGAATCAGCATACATGTCCTGCCACTTGGGGGGTCCATCACCTGTGTTTAGGTTGGGCTGTCTGCATAGGTTGGTCTTAGCCCACCTATGCCGGTTTCAGTCGGTTGACCATGAATAGTTTTTCCCTGCCCCCAATGTCCAGGTGAAAGTCTTTCCCGATTGGTGGAGGACCTTGTACGGGCCCTCGAACGGGAGGTTGGGTGCAGACCATGCCGGGCGAACACTAACTCTGCTGAGGCCAGCTTCTTGGCGATGTTCACTGGGTGTTTGCCGTGGTGGGTTGGTGGTGGGGGTGCCAGCGAGGAGAGCCTGTTACGGAGGTCCATAAGCAGGATTGAGATCTCACCTCTGGATTCTGCGCCCACTCCGAAAACTCAGTGCTGCACCATAGATGAGTTCCATGGATGAAACCTGGAGGTCCTCTTTTGGAGCTGTTCGAATGCCAAGCAGGACCCATGACAGCTCGTCCGTCCAATTGGGTCCTTTTAGCTGCACCATGAGAGCCGCTTTGAGGTGCCAGTGGAAACATTTCACGAGTCCATTCGCTTGGGGATAATATGCCGTGGTGTGGTGGAGCTTGATTTCCAAACGGTTGGCCAGTTGCACCCAGAGGGCGGAGGTGAACTGGGTGTCCCTGTCACTAGTCATGTGGAACGTCGAAACGGTCAGCCCAGTTAGCGAGCAAGGCTCTGGCGCAGGACTCGGCGGAAATGTCCCTGATGGGGATGGCTTCCGGCCATATCATCGTCAGGTCGACCAGTCAGGAGGTAGCAGGTGTCCCTGGACATCGGTAGGGGGCCCACTATATTGATGTGGATATGGTGAAACCTCCTGGCTGGCAATCGAAATGTTGTATCGGGGCTCTGACATGGCACTGGACTTTGGAGGCTTGGCAATGCATGCACTTCCTCGTTTTTTAATCCGTGCCAGATGAAACATTTTGCCACCATGCGCACTGAGGGGTGGGCCAGGTCGTAAATCATCCGGAATGCCCCCAGCCTCCACTGCGGGGGGATTACCGGTCACGGCAAGCCGGTTGAGACATCGCATAGGACCATGTTGTAGCTGCCTGGTAGGTTCAGGTCCTCGGGGCACAGGCTGTTTGGAAGGCCTGTGTCTCTTTGTTGTCCCTCTGAGCCTGAGCTAATTGGGTGTAGTTCAGGCCAGGGGACAAGTTGTGGATGGTCGGTCTGGAAAGCACCTCGGCAAAGACATTGTCCCTACCCGCCCGATGTCGGCTGTTGGTGGTGAACTCCGAGATGTAGGAAAGGTGTCGCTGCTGGCTCACCAACCAGGGATCCTCAGCTATGGCGAGGGCCTGAGTGAGTGGCTTGTGGCCTGTGAAGGGGGTGAATGGTCTGCCCTCCAGGAAGTAGTGGAAGTGACTGATCAAGAGGAGCTCCCTGTCAAATGCACTGCACTTCAGCTTGGGTGGTAGGAGGTGCTGGCTGAAGAATGCCAGCGAACGCCTCTGCCCATTGACCTCTTGTTCAAGGACGCCCCTGATGGCCATGGCAGACGCAAGAGTGCAGTGTGGGCGTTGGGTCGTGGGTGGGCCAGTAGGGTGGCTTCACGCCAAGACCAGACAACTGCTGCTGGAGAACTTTCAGTTAGCGAAAGAGGGGTTCTCCCACCTCCAGAAGCTCGGCATAGTCTGCAGGTCGGACAGTCCCTGGGCCTTTCCCCTGCACATGATCCCAAGGCCTCTGGGGGTTGATGCCCATGTGGGGACTACCACTGGCTCAACAAAGCAACCACGTCTGACCAATACCCCATCCCCCACATTCAGGATTTCATGGCCAACTAGCACGGCACCAAAGTTTTCTCCAAGGTTGACTTGATGAGGGGCAACCATCAGATCCCTGTACACCCCAATGACATTGGCAAAACCGCAATTGTCACCCTGTTCGGCCTTTCTGAATTCCTTTGGATGCCCTTTGCCCTGTAGAATGCAGCCCAAACCTTCCAGTGGCTCATGGATGCAGTGGGTAAAGATTTGGACTTCGTGTTCATCTATCTCGATGACATCCTCATCGCTAGTCGAGATCACAATTAGCACAAGGCCCATCTCCGCACACTGTTTGCCCGCCTGGCTGAATTTGGCCTCACCATTAACGTGGGAAAATGTCAGTTCACAAAGGAGTCGCTTCAGTTCCTGGGCCATACTATCACCGTGGTTGGGGTACCGTCGCAAGACTAGGTCAAGGCCATAAAACAGTTCACCAGGCCAGACACCCTCAGGGCTTGCAGGAGTTCACCGGGATGGTTAACTTTTACCACCGCTTAATCCAGAGGCTACACGCAAAATGCGCCCACTGTTTGCCCTGATCCCAGCCAAACAAAGACACACGGTTGGTCGAAAGAGGCTGAGACAGCGGGAATACTTATTCCTGGGCGTCCAAACGGTTGCTATCCCTGGGCTGTGCACACTGGATGGCTCAAGTAGGAGAGTCTGGAAGGTACGGGTGTGCACGAGCTTTTTGCCCTTCGGGTCGACCAGCAGGCTGTGCGCTCTGAGGAAGTTGGCTCCTAACAGCGCAGTTCTCATGGTGGCCAGTAAGAAATGCCAGCGGTATTTGCCTAGTCCGAGATGTACCTGAATGGTCAGTGTGCCGAAGGTCTTTAAGTTAGTGCTGTTCACTGCTTGCAGGGATTTGAGGACGGTTGGAGGCAGCATGCTCAACTCCACCAGGGAACATCGTACGTTGGTCTTGTCCACCACGTGTAAGATGCTGTTGATGTGGCCAGCCGTTGTAGCCATCAGCAGTGGCTGGCCTGGTCATTTTCCTGGTATGAGCAGGGTTGGCATCACTTGTGGGTTTGGGCTCCCCAGCATTGGTGGTAGAAACACCAAGTGGATTGTTGCTCCTCTGTCCTCTGCTTGGGGGCGGGCTGTGGTCAGCTGGGTCCAGGGCAGGCGACCTGTTCATGGTGGCCTCATTCTCTCGTTTAGTTCGCCACAAGAAGTCGGCACGGTCTGCAACCTTCCAGGGATCCGAGAAGTTCTCATCTGCTGGTAAGAGCTGGATGTCTTCCGGCATTTGTTCAAGAAACCCTGAGGCAGGGTTTGCGACCTTCTCCCAGTGTGCGCATTTCATCCATTAAGGCGGACGGGGCTCTGTCCCCCAGGCCATCGAGGTGCTTCGGCCTGCCCACACGCTGCAGATGGGAGAGACCGAAGGTGCTGAGGAGAAGGGCTGTGAGGGCGACATACTTGCCCTCCTCTGGAGGATCGTGGATCACGTCATCCACTCTGTCTGCAGTTTATTCAATAAGGACGCGCACCACATTGTGGAGTCCGAGGTTATCTGCCTAAGATGAAACTGCTCCTCTGCCTGCCCGAACCATTTGCGGGGCCGATGGGTCCAAGGGGTTGGGGGGGGGGAGGGGTAGTTTCACAGAGACAGTGCTAATAGCCAATGAATCCATGTTTGGAGACCAGATGTCTGGGCTCTGTGGGGTCACCAATGTAGCGGCTGCTACAACATAGAAACTCACCACTGAACTCGATGGGGTTTCCAGTAGAACTGTTTATTTGAATTTAGCATGCACCCTTTTAAGGCCAACGGGAGTTCTGCCTCACGCACTGGTGAAGTCATCATGTTGCCCGGGGTGCGAGCTGTGACTTAAGCCACTAGGCAAGAGCAAGCACCGATGGTGCCACCTTCTGCAGCTGCTTCGCCAGCGTGGCAGTACAAGCGGGGCCGGTTCACTCACAGAGATGTGCGCCGCCACAGTATATACTTTAATTTAAATAAATTATTTAAATTCTTATCAATATTAATTCCTTGATATTTAAGCACCTCCTTCTGCCATTTAAATGTTGTCGTTTTCTTAACTTGAGTCATTGGCATCACTTCACTTTTATCGATATTTACTTTATAACCTGATATTAGCCCATACTCCACCAGTTGAACATTTACTTTCTTTAATGAACCTTCAGGATTTGTAAGATATAGTATTACCCATCTGCAAAAAGACTAATTTTATGTTCTTTATCATTTATCTTAAAACCCTCAATCTCATTATCTCTTCTAATCACCTCTGCTAAAGGTTCTTTCGTCAGCACAAATAAAAAAGGAGATAGTGGACAACCTTGTCTAGATGATCTTTCCGATAAAAAAGATTTTGATATTTGTCTATTGGTAATTACTCTAGCATTTGGGCAATTATATAATGCTCTTATCCAGTTTATAAAATTTATTGAAATTCCAAAAAAGTTTAATACATAAATAGTCCCATTCTAATCTATCAAATGCTTTTTCTGCATCTAAAGCCAAAGCTCCTGATGGTATTTTTTCCTTTCTGTGCCATATTTAACAAACTTAAAAATCTAACAATATTATCAGCTAATCTTCTATTATTAATAAAACCTGTTTAGTTCATATTAATCAATTTAGGTCAACATTTAGCTAATCTATTAGCTATTAATTTAGACAACATTTTATAATCTGTATTCAATAATGAAATGGCCTATATGAAGATGAAAGCAATAATATTCTTTTTTTAGGAATAACTGTTAGTAATGCTCGCTTCATTGTTCCTTTTTCTGCTCAGTTTTTTGTCCTGCAGTAAGGCCTTTATCCTTCTTTGGTGGTAGTGTTAATTACACCAGAGAACACCATTGAGTGTACAATGCTGTCCCTCACCCCCACCAAGCCTGTTTTCAGGGAGATCAGGATGTAGATGAGTGGTGGGGTCATTGTTTTACGTCTTGGAGCACTTTTGACTTTGTATTAAAACTCATTGAGCCACACACGCAAGACAACCAACTGGCGACAGCCTCTGGAACCTCAGTATAGACTCGCCGTTGTTTTGTGGTGGTGTGTTACCCTGTGTGACCATCGATCCATAAGTTGTATTTTTGGTGTTGGTGTGGCCACTGTGCATGTGTTGGTATGCCAAGTTGCTGGAGCATTGACGAGGGCCCTATTTAAATATTTTGGTTCGCGACTTCAGGAGACCATGGACGGATTAGCAGAACAGGGGTGTCTAATGTGGGCTGGTGCCATTAATGGCCCATAAATTCCCATCAGAGCCCCTCCTGAAGACCCACTAGATTACTACAATCGGAAAGGCTGGTACTCCATTGTTCTTCAGGTTGTTATAGACGACAAAACAACTGGTAAGGATCATGCCCTGAGTTGCAATGAATGTATTTCATATGTCGATCTAAATACAGACTTTTTGTTGTTCCAGCTTCACAGATGTGTATGTGAGGTGGCCTAGTCGCACCCATGATGCTCAAGGTTTAGCCAACTCACCCATCTACAGAAAGGCCAAGGATCAAGGCAGGTACCTCTTCCTACGTGATGTAAGTTTATATACCTCACTGTACAGTTTTATATGTGGATCAGTCAAATGTGTTTTTTGTCACAATGACAGTGAAATGTTTGTGTTTAAACTCAATAAATGGCTGAGTTTACTTCACAAGAGATTCATGACAAGTCTAAGGTGTCAGGTTCAATCCTGTTAATGTAAAACAGCCACTAGAAAACACTAGTAAACTGATTGTTTGTGATTTCAGAGGTTGCATAAAGTACTTATGCATCTACTTTGGTCTGCCCACAGAAACCCAGAACTGTTAATGGAGTGGAAATCCACATGCATCTAATCAGAGACCTAGCTTCCCCCTTCAGGAAGTGGTTGATGAAGGGGTTCACTGACCACCATGTACTTGATCAACAGCAGTGTAGTGACAACTTCCATTTAAGCTAGGCAAGGATGATGATTAAAAAAAAAAGGCTTTCGGACATCTCAAAGGGCACTGGAGGAGCTGGGCCAAGTGACTTGATATTTGTACCACTTTTGTATCAGACGTTGTTGCTGCCTATTGCACAATATATGTGAGATCAACAAGGAACACTGCTTGCCAGAGTGGAACACTGAGGAGCACTGGAACACCAGGCGACCTGTGAGGCAATGATGTCCATTAAAGTTGGTAATGACAGCTTCTGGTCAAGGTTCACTGCCCTTGTCAGTGAATTGTAGTGAACAGGAGACGTTCAACGAAAACAAAAAGATTGAATTCAACCGCATGCAACTATTTCCAACTGTGTACATCAACCAATCCCCAATAACCATGTGCAAAAGTCAGGTGGCTCCAGCAGCTGGAGGAAGGGGGAGGTGGAAATGCCCCGTCTGAGTACGGCATGAAGTCATTGTGCCGCGGTGGGGAGAATAATCCCGGCCATGGGGAGCAGGAAGGGAGTTTGTCCCAGGGCAGCGGGAGCCTGAGGCTGTCGTGCAGGACAGCAGGGGTGAGGCCTGGTTCTGCAATTCTCGTGGGGCCTTGAAACATCTCTCCTCACCGCTCACCTCTACCGGCCTCCGCACTCCCATCCCCGCCTGCTCAGCTGCACCTCACGGGCCCTCTGCACCCCCCCTCTCCACGGCCTCTCGGTCCACACACGTTTCCTTAATCTCCTGGGGCACCGCCCCAGGGTCGGCCCCTGGGGGGAGGGGACAGGGATGTCACGTAAGCGCGTTCTCACCGGTGATTCCCAGCACCACCTGCTGTCCGCCCGGGGTATGTAGAGTGCGGGGGGGGGGGGGGAATTCATCTGGTTGGCCAGTTGGGATCACGTGTTAGTGCCGCCATGTTGGGTCCCTTCAGCGCTGTGCGTTTGAGGAAGGTTTTGCTTGTAAGTTGGTTTCTTTTGTGAAATTGCGTCTCTATTTCACCGATTGGTCTGCATCAGCGATGGGAGCAGCTGGTATTATTTGCAGCTGATCATCTGTGTGGTTGTGGCGGGGTTTGTGGTCTCTGAGCCACATGGTCCCCATTGGAGCAGCTTCATGGGTTTCTGTCCCCGTTCCCAACACAGAGAAATGGGCCGGGGCTTAGGACAGGGGTTTGCGGGGAACCCGGCCCCTCTACTCTCCCCTCCTTGCTGCATCATGTTCACTGTGTAAGGTGTGTGAGTGAGGACAGGATCTCACTAAGAATGGGGACAAGGATCACTGCCTGGAGTTGTCCACATGTCACCCCATGGACAAAGGAAATTTTCAAAGGTCAGTTTAAAATGGGCACTGGAAGGGAAAAGGGGAGGCTGCATTTGTGGGTTACAATCCTTTGTTGTTCTGCAGCTTGGGAGCTGACAAGGAGCTCCTTATTGGTGGAGTTCTTAGATGATGTTCCGGAATACCTGTTTGTACTTAAAGGGAGCAGTCCCATCGAATGTTCCAGAAACTAGAGATAAGAAACTATAAATTCTGTGATTTTGTAAGCCACAATTCGCTCCCTTATAGGACATTAGCAGCTTGTGGCTGTTCTCGTGCTGTAACAGGCATCTCATACATTGCAAAGCTTGTTTGTGTACTGACAATAACCACAACAGGAGTGCGAGTATAAGACAGCTTTAATAAACTAATATGTACACTAATAGGTCTTGACTCTCTGCAAGACAAACCTGGAAGGCTAGACTAGCTCTGGACTGCTTTATATACAAGGTCACTGGGATGACCCCTGCACATTTTGTGCAGTTTTATTCATATTTGTTTTGGAGCAAACCAAGTCCAATTTAACATATGGCACACTTGGCAGGATCCCAAGAAAGAATGATGGATGAAGTTCAGGTTGAATAAATAGCTGAGCCAGTGTTGGAGGGAGATTGGACCCCAGAGGCAAATTTTCCTTGATCTCCCACCATCGATTCCCCGGTGGTTCATTTTCTACCCTCTCACTCACACCCCCCCCCTACCGATGTTGACTGGAATACCTTGACTGAATCCACATAAGGACTTGCAGGAAGGAATACTGATTGCATGAGGTTAGTGTGTTTTAATTGGGCAGCATGTTTGGATACTCAGTCAGTTGAATTGAACTCATTCTATTTGGTAATTGGGCAGTGAGCTGCTTGACTCCATCTTTTATTAGTGGAAAGGATTGGGCTGCGAGTCTGGTTGAACTCAGTCTTTTGGGGAATTGGCCAGCAAGTCAAGGGATTTGGAGAGTGAGTCAGGAAATTCAGTCTATTGGGGGTTAGGGAATTCAATCTATTGGGGGGTGGAGAATTGGCCAGCAAGTCAGGGGACTCAGTCTTTTGGTGGGTGGGGAATTGGAGAGCTAGTCAGGGGCCTCAGTCAATTGGAGGTGGGGAATTGGACAGTGAGTCAGGGGATTCAATCTATTGGGTTTTGGAGAATTGGTCAGCGAGTCAGGGGGATTCAGTCTGTTGGGGGGTGGGGAATTGGACAGTGAGTCAAGACTCAGTTTATTGGGAGAATTGGACTGAGGACAGTCTATCCAGATTGGGGATGACAGTCCAGCGAGTTGATAAAGTTTGGTGTGGTGCAGTTATTAAAGAGGAGAAGGTACAGATCTAGGTCTTGAGAAAGTTGATGATGCAGCCTGGAGAATCCAGAGAAAATGTGTGACGAGGGTAGAGAGACATAGATATAAGATTAAGTGTAGCGCTGACTAAAAAGTGCAAGAAAGTCCATGCTAGTGGGAAAAATCACCGTGGGATCCCAACCCAATGGCTGGCTTGAGGTTTGAGGGAAGGGATTTGGAACAGACTGGTGATAATTGCCCAATCTCCATGATGTCTTCGTGGTTTTTCCTGCTGTTTCTCTGCTGCTTTCCCTATATTGGCAGCTTCTACATCTCTTGGTTCCTCTGTATTCCTTCACAGAAGGGGAGAGAGAACCTTCCTCCATCTGCTTCCCCCTGTGTGACTGACTTAACCCTCTATGTGGATGGCAGCGCTTTTATTGGTGATGCTGGTCAGTGATGCTTTGTCTGTGCTGTTGTTTCTAATTCTGAATGTCCTGAAAGTACTTTTTCTCTTTACCGTGATCTGCTCAAAAAGTGGAACTTTTTCATTTACCTGTGAGTGTATTTTAAGTGCAGGATATTCTGTTGACATTTATACTGATTCTCCTATTAATTAATGCACCTTTTGTCAAAGTCTGTTAAAAGCTCTGCAGCTCATAATTCAGATATTGGATTCCAGAAGTTGTGCGGGTCATTTATGTCTCACTATCTTACTTAATAATTTAACTCATTGTAATTAAATTGTCTGACTTGTATCTTTTCCACATTCTTTATATTATTTACCTTTCTCTTTTAACACCAGTTGCATATCGCATCTGGTTTGGTCAGTGGTTTGAGCTTTTCTCCTCTACTTTCTTTTTGTGTTATTAGAGGTTTTTCCTAACAAAGGTATAACCTATTTAGAATATGAATTATGGATATGATTTACAATTTATGTATGTTAGTGTTAAACAGAATGTCCTATTTAGTTTGTGTAACTGTCCATATCATCTTCAACTATACATTTTTTGTTTGGATGCTTTTTATTAAAATAATTTAAAAAGAAAAACTGTGCCGCTCCCTGCCAAACTGCCTAAAAATAGGTGTACATACACACAATGCCTCTTTGCAAAGTTATTAAAAGTTTGTTTATGCATCTGTATTGGTTTTGGAGCAACTTCAGGTCCACCTTCAACAAAACTGTCGCATTACAGTGGGACAGGCAGAGGTCGAGGTATTTTAAAGGACATTCAGGCAGCAACATGCTGTTGGGTCTGGAGATAATGTCGTACAGAAGGTGCTTCAGAAGACCAGAATGAGTCCAAAATCTTCCAATCCAAACCATTTTTATTTAATATCTACCAAGGTACAGGTCAGTCAAGGTCCATCCGTAGAAAGGGGAAGTGACCCGGGAGATCTGAGGCAATTTAGATGAAATTCCAATGATCAGGTGGAGCGGGCCGACCAGGATTAGATAAATACGCAGAGAGCTGGAGCTGCAGGTGGGGCAGGGGCACCAGCACAGCCTAACTGGTAAGAGGTCCCAGGTGAATACAGGAGGGAGGGGAGAAGAGAAAGAAGCTGAGAAGTGACAGGGAGATGGCAGAGGGTTTCCCTCTTACTGGAGAAGGCAGGATAGGAGACAGGATTGAGGGAAGGGGTTAAGAGGATTGGGGATTAAATATCTTAGGATATCAGGTAATAAGGAAGGACGTGCAGAAAGGCAAGGGAAGTTGAGCAGCACTCTTAGTTAAGGATGAGATCAGGGTCGTAGTGAGAGATGATGCAAGATCTGAGGAGCAAAATGTTGAGTCCAAGGGCACTGAAAGAAATGGCAGAAGATACAGTCGTGGCTTTGGTGATAATATTCCAAAATTCTTTGTATTCTGGGCAGGTCCCAGTGGATTGGAAGATGGTGAATGTAATGCCACTGTTCAAAAAAGGATCTAGGCAAAAGTCAGGGAATTCTAGGCCAGTTCATTCAACATCTGTAGTTGGGGAGAATGCTGAACAAATGTCGAGGTATCTAGAGGGAAATGAATCCATCAGAGAGAAGCAGCATGGACTCAGCAAAGGCAGGTTCTGTTTAATGAATTTACTAGAGTTCTTTGAGGATTTACAGAGTGCAGTAGATACAGGGGAGCAGATGGACGTTCTTTACCTGGGTTTTCGGAAGTTGTTCGATAAGGTGTTGAATAAAAGCCTTGTACAGAAGATAATGATGCACAGAGTTAGGGGAGATGTATCAGTGTGGATTGAGGATTGGTTAACCAATAGAAGGCAGAGAGTTGGGGTGCAGGGGTGTTTCTCGTTGGCAATCGGTGGTGAGCAGAGTGCTGCAGAGGTCTGTGCTGGGTCTGCAACTGTTCACATGAACCATCTGGAAGAGGCGATGGTGTAGTGTATCTAAGTTTGCTGATGACACTAAATTGAGTGGAGAAGCAAATCAAGGAGAGGATATGGAATGTATGCAGAGAGAGTAAAATGAGGCGGGGAAAGGCTCTGGCAGACGTTATCTCCAGCAGACAATGTTACCAAATATGAGGTTCTCCTCTTTGGAAGGAAGAACGGAAGATCAGAGTATTATTTACCGGTAAATAGTAAACGATTGCAACATGCTGATGTGTAGAAGGCCTTAGGAGAGCTTGTGCATGAATCGCAAACACCTGATTTACAGGTGCAGCAGGATATCGCAAAGGCAAATGGGATGTTGTCCTCCTTCATTACTGGAGGGATTGAATTTACGAACAGGGAGGTTCTCTTGCAACTGTACAGAGTACTGGTGAAACTGTATCTGGAGCACTGAGTGCAATTCTGGTCTCCTTCCTTGAGGAAGGATATCCTAGTTTTGAGGCAGTGCAGAGGAGTTTCACCACATTGATTCCAGGGGTGAAGGGGTTGGCCACTGAGGAGAGAGTGAATTGTTTGCTTGTACTTGCTAGAATTTAGGGGATCTCACGGAAACATAAAATTATGAAAGGCAGAGATAAGAATGAGATCCGCAAGTTGTTTCCATTGGTGGGGGAGACCAGAACTAGGGGACAATGCCTCAAGATTCAGGGTAGTAGATTTAGGAGAGAGATGAGGAGGAACTGCTTTTCCCAGAGGGTGGAGAACCTGTTGAATTCGCTGCCCATTGAAGGAGTGGAGGTGACCCCAGTAAATATATTCAAGACAAGGTTGAATAAATTTCTGCATAGTAAGGGAATTGAGGAATGTGGGGAAAAGGCAGGTAGGTGGAGATGAGCCTATTATTAGGTCAGCAGGCTCAACGGGCCAAATGGCCTACTCCTGCTCCTATTTCTTGTGTTAACGGAAATTAGAAATGAATGTTCATGCTGTTGTTTGGAGACTCCGGAGATGGAATACAAGGTGTTGCCCCTCCAGTTTGCAGGTGGCATCGACGATTGGGGTCCAGATTGTTGTCCCAATGGGGATTTCTTTGCAGTTCCAGCTCTCTGTGTGTTTGTATAATCCCCAGTCGGCCCACTGCATCTGTACATCAGGAGTTTTCATCTAAACTGCATCAGATCTCTTGGGACACTTACCCTTGGTACTTGCTGGACTGGCTGGTAAAATTTGTCTAAAAGAATTAACAACTTGCTTTAGAGCCAAGAGACATCCACAACTGTAATGATAGAAAATTCCAGAAGTATGTGGGAACCTTTCTGTGAATTGCGCAGTTTGAAATTGAGCCAAAGGACTGGCCTGAGTCTTGCGTCCTTGAAAAAGATAAGCCACAGCTCTGGCAGCAGAATTGACGGGAAGCCGAGAAGATGTTATTGTAAACGTAAACATTGTGATAAGAAAGTTTGTTTGCGAAACCACAGAGACAATTCTGCCAGCAGCAATTCTCTTAAAGGGACCAAGTAAGATACAAAATTCGTTTACAGTTCCCAGGAACTAGGAGAAGCAAGAGTAGAAGGCATGTTGCAGTGTGAAGAGCCAAGATGGATAAAAAGGAGCCTCATCGGGTAAAGACCTCGAGCAAACAGATTCTCTCAAAGAACTGTTTGATCGTGAGTTAAGCCAGCAAAGCGGATCGACAACGCTTGGTGGGAGGTTGAAGTCAGTAGCCAAAGAAGTGGCTTCAACTAGCAAGCAAGAAGACTCTGTCAAGGCACTGCAGGTGGGGGGGCATGGCAAGATGGCGTAAGGAACAGACGTGCCTTCCAGTCCTCTCCTGACTCTTTGTTATTGTTTTGTCTATAAGTGCCTGTTAAAACTTTTAAAAAAAGTTTAGAAATAGTTAGAGGTGTTGAGTTAGTTTCGAATGGTACAACTGCTGAAAAGAAGTAAACAAAAAACGGCAACAGATCGTTAAGAAACTGCATTTCCCGAAGTTATTTGAGCCTACCTGTTTACAAGAAGCCAGGACTCAGCGTGGAATGGATCCAGGAAGAGAGGTACAAGATTTGGCAACGGAGCTCTGCTCTTTGTCGGCAGGGCTCTTTAAAGATGGCGCCCGGCAGCCCTTGGAACAAAGGGCTGGCCAGGCGCGTGCTCGTGAATCAACGCCTGCTATGTCAGTGAGTCTTTGACAGCTAGAACAGCTGGGACGCTGCCAGCTGAAGACCCGACTTTGAAAAGATGCTTACCGATTGATGTAGCGGTGGCGCTGCGAAATGCACCTCCAGTAATGAAGACTTCAACAGACATTGATGTAATGAAGGCATTTGATATAATATGGGTTAAGGATAACCCTGGCCATCAGCCTCCAGATACTGCTGAGGAGGTTGTGGCAGGGGTTTCCACACGCAGTCACACTATAAGAAAAGCAGTTAAACCAAAGGAAATAGAAGACCCTTTGGCTATACAGAAACAGCAAGATCCTACTGTACCTGAATCTATTCCAGTAGATATGTTTATTAAGAATCTTGAATCTAAGTTATCCTCTACAGTAAGGCTTTAGTTCAGGTTAATACAAAGCTTAATACTTTGGTGAACATTAATACTCAACAGATGGTTGATTATGGAGCTTTTAAGCCTGAAATGAGTGAAAGACTTGATTGTTGTGATCAAGGCATAGTTGAGGTACGGGACCAAATGCAAGATGTAAATAAAACAATTGAAATTTTACAAATTCAGAATAAAAATTTGGCGAAAAAGGTTGATTATTTGGAGAATCAATCTAGATGGAATAATATAAAAATTGTTGGTTTGCCAGAAGATATGGAAGGATCAGATCCAAGAAAATTCTTTATTGAATGGATTCCACAAGTGTTTGGACACGATAAATTTCCGGAAGGCTTAATATTGGAACATGCTCATAGAGCTTTGAGAAGAAAGTCTTTTCCAGGACAATATCCAAGACCTGTTTTGGTTCATTGTTTAAATTATTGTGATAGAGAGACAATTTTGCGTGTGGCTATAAGAAATGCACAACAAAGAGGATCTCCCTTGATGGTTCAGAACAATCGTGTTTTTTTTAATCCGGATTTGAGTCAAGAAGTTATGTCTCAACTACGTGAAAGAAGTGTTGTGGAAAAAAGGATATAAAGCAACATTTAGATATCGTGCGGTATTGAAGATTTTTCATGATGGCTATCAACCAAAATTTTTTGATAATTCTAAGGAAGCTATGGACTTTGCTCAATTATTACCAATTACGCAATTTCAGGAAAGACGTAGTCCACCACGGTCTCCAAAGAGAGTGGAGACGCAAGATGGGAACCGAATTCCAAGAAGAAATGGAAGCAATGGTGGTCGGAGTGACAAAGTTGATTAAAAAAAAATTTTTTTTTCTCTGAGAAGATTTCAGATAATGAAACGGGAGTTGGGAGAGGGAGCTGAGTGGGCATCATTTTCCAGAAGTCATCAGCTACGTGTGAGTTATCTCACACCCAATATTTTGTGGGAGTTACCACATTGAGCGGTTGAGACAGGAGGAGGTGGTTCTTTTTTTTTTAATCAATTTTTGGATTAAGGAGTGAAGTTTTTATTATTATCTTTAATTTTTTTTTGTAGGTTTTTTTGTGTGTTATTATAAGTAATGTCTAAACTTAAGTTTGCCTCTCTTAATGTTCAGGGTTTAAATAATCCTATTAAGCATAAGAGAGTACTTGCTTACTTAAAAAAATTGAAAGTTGTTGTGGCTTTTTTGCAGGAAACTCATTTAACAGATAAGGAACATTTGAAACTTAAACGTGAATGGGTTGGACAAGTTTTCTATTCTTCATTTAATTCAAAGGCGAAAGGAGTGGTAATTCTGGTGCATAAGAATTTATCATTTCAGTTACAGAATGAAGAGAAAAATGGAGGAAGATTATTAAAATTGAATTGTACAATTTTTAAATGAGGCTTAGACTTTGCTTGATGTTTATGCTCCAAATGTTGAAGATACAGCTTTTATTGTAGATGTGTCTTTATTACTTGGACAAACGAATTCCAATGTGATGATTGGGGGAGATTTAAATGTGGTATTGGAGCCTTTATTGGACAAGTATCCAAGAGTAATTAAGAAATCTAAGATGGCAGAAAGATTTAAATTTAGTTGATATTTGGCAAAGACTTAATCCTACAGAGAAAGATTTTTCTTTTTATTCTTCACGTCATAATTCCTTTTCAAGAATTGAATATTTCTTAATTTCAACACATTTGCAGGATAAGGTTATATCTGTGGATTATAAGGCAAGGTTGGTTTCAGATCATTCATTATTATTATTAGAATATCAGAGTTCACAAGATGTTCAGAGAACCCCAAGATGGAGATTTAACATTATGTTATTACAAAAACCAGAATTTATTAGTTATTTAAAAAAACAAATTGAGGATTTTATTAGTAATAATGTTAACTCTGTTTCTAGTCATTTTGTTTTATGGGACGCAATGAAAGCTTTTTTACGAGGTCAAATTATTAGCTATGCATCTAAAGTAAAGAAAGAGAGAATTAGAGAGATTGAAGATTTAGAGAAAAAGATAACTGTTAGTGAAAAAGAATTAAAAAAAATGCTACTGAAATGCAAAAGAACCAGTTAACTAATTTAAAATTAAAGTATAATGAATTACAAACATATCGATTTGAATGTTTAATGAATCGAGCTAAACATAGGTTTTATGAATGGGGTGAGAAAGCTCAAAGTTTTATCATGGCAGTTAAAAAAAGAACAATTATCTAGGATTATACCAGCAATTAGAAAAAAATTGGGTATTACTTTTAGACAAGAAGAAATTAATGAGGAATTTTGTAATTTTTATAAAAAACTATATACATTTGAGTGTAAAGATGCAATAGATTCTTTTTTGAAAAATATTAATTTGCCACAGTTGAATCAAGAAGATAGACAAGAGCTGGATAAATCTTTTACAGAGAATGAAATTGAAATGGCTATAAGAGATATGCCAAATGGAAAGGCACCTGGTGAAAATGGGTTCTCTATAGAATTTTATAAAACTTTTATGTTGATATATCTTCTATTTATAAGAATGTAATACAGCAAATTTATAAAACTTTTCAATTACCTGAATCTTGTTCTAATGCAATAATTACGGTTATACCAAAAAAAGATAAAGATCCTTTACAGGTTTCTTCTTATCGACCAATATCGTTGTTAAATGTAGATTATAAAATTGTGGCTAAAGTTATGGCTAATAGATTGGCTCAATATTTACCTAAAATAATACATAAAGATCAAACAGGATTTATAAAAAAACAGATATGCGTCTGATAATATTTTGTGATTAATTACTTTGGTAAATAAATTTAAATCTCAAATGAATTATCCAATAGTGGTTTCATTAGATGCAGAAAAAGCTTTTGATAGAGTGGAATGGAAGTTTTTATTTAAAGTACTTGAGAAATTTTGTTTTGGTTCTTCGTTTATTGGATTGATAAAGGCTTTATATAATAGTCCGAAGGCTAGAGTTGCTACTAATGGACAGATTTCAGAATCTTTTGATTTAACAAGGTCTACTAGACAAGGATGTCCATTGTCACCTGCTTTATTTGCTATAGTTATTGAACCTTTGGCACAGTTAATACGTCAAAATGAAAATGTTAAGGGTATGAGAGTTTTGAATGAGGAATATAAGATTAATTTATTTGCAGATGATGTTTTATTATACCTGGTAGACCCTGATATTTCTTTACCAGAAATTCAAGAATCTTTAGAAAATTATGGTCAATTATCTGGTTATAAGGTAAATTGGGCTAAAGTGAAATTTTGTCAATTTGTAAAGATGATTATTCGATTTATAAAAATAATACGAAGTTGAAGTGGATAAAACAAATTAAATATTTGGTAATTAACGTCAATACAGAATATCAAGATTTATATTCAATTAATTATCTTTAATAAAAAAGATTAAACTAGATTTGATTAGGTGGAAGGTTTATTGGGGAGGAATAATACTATAAAAATGAATATTTTTCCTCGGATACAGTATTTGTTTCAATCAATTCCTTATTTAAAAAAAAAAAGTTCTTTTAAGGATTTATATAAAGCAGTTAGAGAATTTTTATGGAAGGGAAAATTTCCGAGGGTAGCAATGAAAAAATTGATGTGGGACTTTCAATTTGGAGGTTTGAGATTACCTAATTTTCAATATTATTATGAGGCAGCTCAATTTAAATTTCTTAGTGCATTAATGAATATGGAGGATCCGCCCAGTTGGGCAAAGATGGAACTGGCAGTTCTTTTAGAAAAATCTCCACATGAATTTTTGTTTTGATAGAATAAAAATTTGTTACAAACTTATGATGTACCAATATTGAAACACTTGTTGAATTTATGGACAAGTAAACTTGATAAAATGGGTCTTAAAAATAAATGGTCTGGGCGATTGCCATTATATAATAACCAACTTGTTCCTTTTACGGTCTCGAATATCACTTTGAAACAATGGGAAAGGAAAGGAATAAAAAACTTATCTGATTGTTTCTTTGAAGGACATTTTTGTTCTTTTGAGGAATTACAAAAGAAATTTGGTATTAGTGGAAATTCTGTATTTGTGTATTATCAGTTAAGATCATTTGTAAAACAAATATGTGGTCACCAAATGACTTTATTGCCTGAAACTAATTTTGAGAAATATGTACTTTCAGTACCAGAAAAGGGGTATATATCTGATTTATATTGTATTTACAAGAAAATGAAAGTAAGAAAGATTGGGATAAAGATAAGCTGAAATGGGAAAAAGATTTAGGTTCTACAATAGCTGAAGAAGCTTGGATGGAAATTTGTCAAAATAGTATTCGGAAATTGATTAATGCTAGATTAGCGATGATTAATTATAATTTTATACATCATATACATTAATGATCTAGATGATGGGGTGGTGAATTGGATTAGTAAATATGCAGACAATACTAAGATAGGTGGAATAGTGGATAATGAAGAAGGTTTTCAAGGATTGCAGAGGGATTTGGGCTGCTTAGAAAAGTGGGCTGAAAAATGGCAGATGGAATTTAATGCTGATAAGTGTGAGGTGCTTCATTTTGGTAAGAAGAATCAGAACAGGACATACTTGGTAAATGGGAGAGCATTGATGAATAGAGAAGAGCAGAAAGATTTAGGAGTAACGGTACATCGTTCCCTGAAGGTAGAAACTCACGTGAATAGGGTGGTGAAGAAGGCTTTTAGTATGCTGGCCTTTATCAATCATTGCATGGAATATAGGAGTTGGGAGGTGATGTTGAGATTGTATAAGACGTTGGTGCGGCCTAATTTGGAGTTCTGTGTGCAGTTCTGGTCGCCTAATTATAGGAAGGATATAAACAGAGTGGAGAGAGTGCAGAGAAGGTTTACCAGAATGTTACCTGGGTTTAAGCATCTAGAGTATAGGGAGAGATTGGACAGATTGGGTCTTTATTCTTTGGAGCGTAGAAGGTTGAGAGGGGATTTGATAGAAGTATTTAAGATTATGAAAGGGATAGACAGAGTGGATGTGGATAGACTATTTCCGTTAAGAGGAGGAAAGATTAAAACAAGAGGACATCAGTTAAGAATTAAGGGGCAGAGGTTTAGAGGTAACATGAGGGGGAACTTCTTTACTCAGAGAGTGGTAGCCGTGTGGAATGAGCTTCCGGGAGAAATAGTGGCGGCGGAGTCAATTGTATTATTTAAGAAAAGGTTGGACAGGTATATGGATGAGAAGAAGATGGAGGGTTATGGGCATTGTGCAGGGAGGTGGGACTAGAGAGGGGTGTTTTGGTTCGGTGCGGACTAGAAGGGCCTAATGGCCTGTTTCCGTGCTGTAATTGTTATATTAATTATATTTAACACCAGAAAAATTTAAAAAATTTGGTCTTAGTAAAGACTGTTGTTTTCGTTGTGATCAGACAGCTAGTACTTTTTTACATACTGTTTGGTCTTGTGACTGATTGCAACAGTTTTGGAAAGGTATTCAATCTATATTTAATAGATTATATAATATTTGTGTTGTTTTAGATCCTGATATATTTTTATTAGGAAATATGCAATCATTAATTGATTTAGGATGAAATGATTATCAGATTTCTTTTATCTATTTAGCTTTAGCAGTGGCCAAGAAATGTATAGCGTCTACTTGGAAAGATAGAAATATAATAACTTTGGATAGGTGGTATTTAGAGATGAAGCCTTGTTTAATTATGGAAAGGATATCTTTTTCAATTCAAGATAAGATGTCTTTTTAAGTTGAAGTGGACTCCATTTGTTAAGTATATGCAATTAAGTTTGATTTCAGTATGTTTCTAGATGTGATATTTTGGATCTGATAAATCTTTTTTTTATTATTTTTATTTGTCATATTTTTCTTTTTTTTTGTGAGTGCTTTTTTTAATATATAATATTAATTTTACTAACTCTTCACTCTTTATTTGGGGGAGGGGAAGGGTGGTTTTTTATATATTTTTTTTAGTTCTTATATGTACAGGGGTGGTTGATTTAAGTTAGGTTATTAATGTTGTATTGTAATTATATTATTTTATTTTATATCCTTTCTTTAAATGTAATTTTCTTTGTATTCCTGTGATAAAATCTTTAAATAAAGTTTATAAAAACAAAAGGCACTACAGGCCTCATTCACTGGCTTAAACGTTAGTGGAACTGGACCAGATGAATGTATGTTGCAAAGCCCCACTGGTGCTGTACCAAGTGAAATGCAGAAGATAGAGACTCATTCAGCAGTATCTGAAAGTTCAGATGTGAATCCTGATTATTGCATTTCCCAGGTTATAAGTTCAGGAAGATCTTCAAAGTCTTCGAAGGCATCTATAGCAAGTACTGATCCATGTCTCTTCTTGTTGCTGGAGAACCAGATGCAACACAAGGATCTCCAACAGTGCCAGTACTTACAGCCCAAGGATTCCCACCAAAGCCATCACTTATAGCCCAAGGATTCCCACCAAAGCCATCACTTACAGCCCAAGGATTCCCACCAAAGCCATCACTTACAGCCCATGGATTCCCACCAATGTCATTACTTACAACCCAAGGATTCCCACCAAAGCCATCACTTACAGCCCAAGGATTCCCACCAAAGCCATCACTTATAGCCCATGGATTCCCACCAATGCCCTTACTTACAACCAAAGGATTCCCACCAATGCCATCAGTTACAAGTCAAGGTCCTACAAATCAGTTCAAGATCCGTTTTCTCCATTCACCTCAAGACAACCAGTCACAACCAAGGTGGACGAGATAATATATCACTTATAGCAAAACTAAATGAAATCTGTGCTATGTTACCACAGCAACAAGATTTATACTGTTCACCTAAGAAGGAAGTTCCAGTTTTTAATGGAGATTCATTACAATATCTGACATTCATGAAATCTTTTGAACATCACTGAAAGTAATACTAAAAAGGCTAAAGATTGTCTTTATTATGTGGAACAGTTTACTGCAGTTGGTCAAAAGTTGGCAATATCTGAATCCAGAACAAGATTTTAAAAGGGCAAAAGAATTATTGCAACATCATTATGGCAATAAACATAAAATCGCCAGGGCCCACATAGACAAGATTCTTTTTTGGTGGGCAATAAAATCAGAGGACACAAAGGCTCTTTCCACTTCATAATACTTTAAGTATTCCCCATGCCATTGGTGCTCTGTGATTAGTAAGAGATTGTTTAAGGTGGTATGTGAGTGGGAAGGGAAGGTTGAGAACCACTGTTCTAGATCTAATTGTTACTGAAATACTTTGCTTGAGAAAACTTGTCATTGGTCCATTTCCTTTGGAGTTCTGAGACCGTGCACATAAAGAGTCAATTAGGTATAATTAAAACAGTGGTTTTCAAACTTTTTCTGTCCACCCACAAACCACCTTAAGCAATCTCATGGCATAGAGCAGGGGTGTCAAACTCAAATTCACAGAGGGCCAAAATTAAAAACTTGGACTAAGTCGTGGGCCAAACTAAATATTTATTGAAAATTTTCAACGACATCTGCATGTTTTCTCTTCTTTCAACATATGTAATTTTAAACTTTTTCTTATTAAAATAAATGTTTAATAATAGTTTTGGTTAAACTCTTTCCAGAAGAAGCATTAACAAATGAGAAATAAAATATTCAATAAATAATATTTCTCTATAGCCTTTAAGCTCCTTTTAAATGTATTTTTTTCACAAGCCAACAAGTCAAAAAAAAAACAACTTGCTTCAATGAAAATCCAATCTTTCAACTATGAACAGTCCAAAGTTAACCAAAGAAAATATTAATCCAAGCTTAGCTTGCTACACTGTGATTTACTCTGATGCACCTGGGTCTAACCCAGATACTTGGCATCTCTTCTTAGATGCAAGTTCATCAAACTCTGGGGTCAGACTCTGAGCTGAGGAAATCTTCAGGACTGAATGAAGGTGCTCGTCAGTAAGACGACTCCTGTGTGGTGTTTTGTTTATCTTCATCAAAGAGAAGAGTTGTTCGCAGAGATATGTGCTGCCGAACATTGACAGCATTTGAGCAGCTTGTGCACGGAGTTGGGGCATTGTGTCGGGAAGGAACTGTGGGAACTGCGCAGCACCGACAGAGTCATACTTTGACTTGAGTGTGTCATTACACTGGAGCTCAATCAGCTCCATTTGGAGGTTGGTTGGAGCATTTGTCACGTCAACTGCAAACGGATTGCTGAGTAGTTCAAATCTGCATTTCTGGGCTTCAAAGTCAGCAAATCATCGGGAAAACTCCACACGAAGTACGCTTAGTTTTTCAGCAAACTCTGCACTGGGCAACACGGCAGGTGAGATCTGTTCTTTCATAATTTGGCAGCACAGAAAATGAGCCATGTTTCCCTGCAGCATCTGAGTTTCCCACAAGCACAACTTGGTCTTAAAAGCCCTCACTGCACTGTACATGTCTGTAATGACGTGCCCTCGTCCGTGCAGCTGCAAGCTTAGCGCATCCAGATGGCTCACGATGTCACACAGGAATGCCAGCTCACAATTAAACTTTTTATCCCTGAGCTCTGTTGTGTATAAACAGACATATTTCTTCACGCAGCTCAAAGCATCTCTTCAGTACTTTTCCTCGGCTAAGCCATCGCACCTCTGTGTGATAGGGCACGTCTCCGTATTCTGACCCTAACTCCTCCAGGAAGGACTTGAACTGGCGGTGATTTAAACCTTTGGCTCTTATGAAGTTAACTACTCGAGTTACAGTTCATAATATGCTCCATTTTCAAGGCTTTGCCACATAAGGCTTCCTCGTGGATTATGCAGTGGTAAACTTAAGCTCACCTGCATGATTCTCCTGCATCTTCTCCCGAATCCTGCCCACCAGTCCACTTTTCTGACCATGCATCGCAGGCGCACCATCTGTCGTTAGTCCCACAAGTTTATCCCAAGGCAGCATCATTTCATTGAGACATTTGGACACCTTGAAGATTTCTTTTCCTGTGGTTGTGCCATGCATGGATTTTAATCCTAAAAGTTCCTCTGTAACGGAAAGTTTTGTGTCCACTCCACGGATGAATATTGATAGCTGGGCAGTATCTGATGTGTCGCTGCTCTCGTCTACAGCAAGTGAGTATGCCATAAAATCTTTCCCCTTCTCCTTCAGTTGTTCTTCTAGATTAATAGCAAGCTTACAAGCACGCGCAGCCTCGGTGTTTCTGCTCAGGCTCACATTTAAAAACGCTTGCTTTTTATCTGGGCAAATGACATCGCAAACTTTGAGCAGGCACTTTTTAACAAACTCTCCCTCTGTAAAGGGCCTGGCTGATTTGGCGATCTCTGCGGCCACAATAAAACTAACCTTTACAGCAGGCTCACTTTGGGATTCTGCTTTAGTGGACATAGTTTGCTGTAAAACCAGACTTCTTTTCATCTCCTCCACCTTCTGGAGCTTTTGCTTCTCGTTCAGAAAGGTCCTGTTTTCTGTCTTTCGTTTGGCCATTTTTCGTAAGGGGTTTATTACATGTGAGTTAGGCGACAGGTCGCAGATGCTAATGAAAGTAAACAGAGGAGGTGGGGGCGATTAGCGGGATGACTGCCAATGCATTTGCAAAGCATTCTGGGATTTGTAGTATTATCTATGCATGCGCTATCTGGCGTGGTGGCCAGAGGGCCAGCTCTAATACATATTTGATATGATCTTGCGGGCCAAATATAATTATATCATGGGCCAAATTTGGCCCGCGGGCCTGAGTTTGACATGTGTGGCATAGAGAATACTTAAAGTGGTATGTGAGTAGAAAGAAAAAGGTTGAGAACCACTGCTTTACAGACATATGCACTCTTTCTGAGAGGATATTGTAATGCAATGGGAAGTAGTGTACATTTGCAAGAGCTGAATTTGTTTGTTAATTTGTCAATTATTATAAACAAGTTGCCTTATGGAGAATGAAAGTTGCAGAGTTTAAGATGCTTCCCAGAAGGGGCACCATTTTTGAGGATTATGTACAATTTTTTAATGGCATGTGCCTGTTAACACAACCAGTGTTTTGAAATATTAAGGATACTTCAATAGTTCCTAAAGATGTAAAGAAATCATTGTTTCAACAGAAATCAAAAGGAAATACCTTTGTTATTGTTGTGTCAGATACAAGCACAGGAAAGAACAAGGAAACCTAGGAGAAGGAAGATCGGACTGTTCATGAAAGTTGTTTGTATTGCAAAGGTAAGCATGCTTTAGAAAGATGTTCATGATTAGAGAAAAACTCGCATGATGAAGAAATTAACTTTTTTTTAAAGAAGAATGGAATCTGTTTTGGCTGCTTGTGTAAAGGACACATCAGCAAAACTTGTAATAAGGGACTCAGTTGTGATACATGCAGTTTAAAGCATCCCACGTTACGGCATACTCAACAAAGTAAGGTTGAGAAGGAAGTCAAACAATCTGAATCCAAGACTAACAAGACAGTCAGAGAGGATGCTTCAGACAGTCTTACTGGGGCTGGTGACAGAGCCCTATCAATAGTTCTTGTGTAGGTTGAAGCTAAAAAGGGGAGCTTCGTACTGAAGACCTACGCATTTCTTGATCCAGGAAGTACCGCATCATTTGTACTGTGGAATTAATAAATAAACTTAATCTTCATGGAAAAAGATCACAGATCTTATTGAAGACAATGAATGATGAAAGGAACATTGAAACTAATATAGTTTCAGGTTTAGAGATTGCTGGATTGAATAGTAATGAATTATGCCTGTAAATAAGGAGAATATTCCATATCAGGATGATATTAACTAGTGGGCTCATCTAAAAGATGTTTGCTTACCTAAGATTGATGCCAAGGTTGAGATGTTAATTGGATTAGATGTACCAAAAGCTCAAACTTCTAGATGTAATAATGATTCAAAATGACAGGCCTTGTGCTGTGAGAACATTGCTGGGATGGACAATTAATAGACCTTTAGGAGGGAAAATGAATTAATGATCAGATGTTGAACATGAATGTCAACCAAATTTCAGAAATCATTGCTAATAATTTCTAGGATTGTCGTACATCAGTTATTTCAGAAAAAGAAGCAATAGATCTTTATCAAGAGTTAAAGGAGATCTGTAATAAAGGAGGTTTCTTCCTTATGAATTGGATTAGCAACAGTCGAGATGTGTTGGCTGTTATTCCTGAGGCAGAAAGAGCAAAGGAGATAAAACATCTTGACTTTGATTGTGACGTTCTACCTGTTGAAAGAATCTTAGGTGTGCAATGGTGTGTTCAATCTGATGTTTTCAAATTCATAATTTTTTTGAAAGAACAGCCTTAAACAAGAAGAGGTATTCTTTCGATCGTACGTTCAATATACGATCCTTTCAGAATGTTGGCTCCAGTAGTATTAATAGCCAAGAAAATTCTGCAAGAATTGTGCAGAAGAAAATTTGGATGGGATGAAACTGTACCAGAATCCATCACACAAGATTGGATATATTAGATTGAGAGTCTTTAAATGTTAGAAAATTTTGGAGCCAAATCATGGGTGTCCAGTCCACAATTTCTTTTGTGACCTCAAGAAGAGTGGCCTCAAAATCCGGAAGAGTGAAAAGAAATTTCATTGAAGGATCATGGAATCCAAAACACTAATGAAAATGCTATTCAAATATCTAATGAAAATGATGCAATCACTCAATTAATTTGCTATCATTCTTCATGGCTTCGTTTGAAAAAGGCAGTAGCATGGGTGTTTACAATGTAAAAGCATAGTTTTTAACCTATCAAGAAAGAGAATCTGAAGACTTGAGAGAGTTGTTACTTAACAGTTGATGAGTTGGTGAATGCTGAATTGGGGATAATTAGTTTCTGTCAGAAAAATGCATTTGATAACGAGATGTCAAAATTGAAGAAGAATCTGAATGTTACAAAAACAAGTCACACTTACAAGCTAAATCCTATGTGTTAGGATGTAATGATGTATTGCGAGTAGGAGGAAGATTGGAAAAAGCAATAATGCCAGAAGAAATGAAACATCCAATTATATTAGCTAAGGAATTTCATGTTTCTGATTTGATTGCATGACATATACATGAGAAAACAGGTCAGTTTCAGAAAGATATTTATGCAAGACACAGATGGAAAAACAAGTGCAAATTATTGCAGATTTATTTTGAAAAAGATCGATTAAAGACCATCTTTCATTATTACAAGAACAATTAAAATGGTCTTATGCTACACAATTTTGTATGTAGAGATATTGTAATTATCATGGACGATTCTTCACCAAGACATTCTTGGATGCTGGAGAAAATTGTATATATAGGTCTAGATTAAAACCAAGACTGGTTATTTAAATAGATCTATTACTAAAATCTCTCTTTTACAGGATGCTGAAAGTTTTGATTTCTAATCTTATACTTGTATTATTTTGTGCATCTGTAATAGTAATTATTATATATTAGTCATTGATGTCTATTATAATAATTAAGGGGCGGAATGTAAAGGTTAAAAACTCTTAGTTAATTTTGTGCCTGTCTCTTTAAGAGAACTATTATTTGTAATGTTACCATAGTGACTATGATGTAATCTGTCATAATTTCTGCCTAGGCTAAGTGCTGGCCTCCTCATTCTACAAGATGTGAACATGAGAAATTTTTCTTTGAATTTTTGTTTATTTAAAATTTTGTATCTTTATATACCTTTGGTATATCTCTATATCATACAGTAAATGCTTTGTTATTCATCATTTTTAAAGTCTTAATGCGAAGCTATGCAAAATGTTTACCTGTTCTATCAACGAATTAAAACTACATAAAGTATCTGCCACAGTTTGATTTGTTGGATTAAAGAGATCTAAATTGGGGTATGACAGCTCACGCTTTGGAAGATGGTACTCTGAAATTAGGACTCTCCTGAGGCATCCAAGGTTGTGGCAGTCAATACCAGTCTGTGAGAGACACTGAAACGATACTACAACCTTTCACCTCTTCCCTAGACACTGAATTCCTACAAGCTTCTAAGGTTTCAATATTCAAAGGGTTTTATTCATTATTATTTCATTCCTTCCTTTTTATAATTTCACAATAACAACTAAAGGGACTGTGGATAGCATAGAAACAGGAAATCTACAAGGGGAGATAGGAGCATAAACATATTTTCTCCAGCCACTGGATCCATCCAGAAGCAAAGCATTGTACAAAGGGATAGGTGTGATGCTCAGTCATTTTGTATCAATTTCTCATGAGTCTCTCTTTTTACATGAAGTTCACCCATTTAGTCATGTTGTCAGCGCTGTTTGTACTGTAGCTTTGACCTACAGGTCTCTCCATGACCAGCCAGAATAATCAGGATCCTTTTAGTTCTGGATTGTCACTGTATGAATGGCGACTGTCTCTGCTGCACCACCTTCTCAGCTGTTTGGAGCCTCTTAGCTGTTTCATTAGCCAGTCGCCCCAGCTTCTGAGTTGGCGACCGAGCCCTTTGGATGCCTTTCTTGTACCGTCCAGGGGCAACAGAATCATGAAGATCTGCTCCATCTTAGTGATACCACTCTTTGTCCTAAACCTGGTTATAAATGGCCAACCAGGCTATTGGTGTATCTTCTGTACACGTGTCAAGGGAACCCCATATCCCAATTAACAGGATTCCTTCCAATTAGTCGTCAGCCACAGATATGACTTCTGTCAAAAAAAATCTCATGGTTTTACAGCAATTTTCTCCCAGCTTTGGTCTGGATATGTAACTACATGTCCCATTTAATAAAAGATGTCACGTGTACCCTGCTGCATTCCACGTGTTTATATCCTTATCTTCACTTGTCTGTGATCAGTTCTGTCTCAAAATCCATTCTCTCATTTCCTGTCTGGGGGGTAGGGCCTGGGTCTAAAGGGGATCCCTCCCGTTGAGTTGGTTAGAATATTGGAATAGATTCAACAGCTATAAAATTCATTCTCTCAACATATAAGTAAAACACATTTACAAAGGTATTATGCATCTGTCTAAAATTCCTCTTTTCAGTCATGACGCCAGTATTCACTTCAACTTGGTTCTGGTCTTCTACTGGCTCTAGACCTTTTTATCCCCACCTGCTGCTGAGATATCAAACAACACGACTTCACCACAGTGAAGTGCCCCTCCAGTCTCTCCAAACTAATCTCAACCTAACCATCAAGCCTGCAGCCATTGGCTGGCGCAGCCGGATGACGACTCAGACACCTCCTGTTACCCCTCCAAGAGGACCTCACCAAAACTCCTCAAACTACCGTTTCACGCACCATCTCGAACTCATCAATTCCAGTCACCTCCGTGGCATGGCCTCCAGCCTCATTGTTTCCCAACCCCATACCTCCTACCCAAGATCCACAAACCCAATGGTCCCAGCAGACCCATTGTGTCCCTGTCCTCCTGCCCCACTGAATTGGTCACTGCTGACCTCGACAGTGTTTTGTCTCCACTGGTCCAGTCCCTCCCCAACTACATCCACGGCACTTCACACGTCCTCCATCACTTCAACAACTTCGAGCTCCCTGAACTTGATTGCCTCATCTTTACCATCGATATCCAATCACTATGCACTTCCATCCCCCATACCCAAGGACTCAAAGTCCATTGTTTCTTTTCTGACAGAGATGGTGACAATCCCCCTCCACCGTTACCCTTCTCTGGCTGGCAGAACTTATCCTCGCCCTTAATAATGTCTCCTTTGACTCGTCCCATATTTCTAGGTCAAAGTGCAAGCCGTGGGTACCCACGTGGTCCCCAGTGATGTTTGGCCTTTTGTTGCCTCATGCACCCATTATGAGTTCATCGACCTTATCCACTTTAATGCCTCAAATTCATTTGACCCATCTGGATCACGGTCTCCTTCTCAGGAGACAAACACTTGGCAGGATCTTCCACAAATCCACCTAGTCTCACGGCTACCTTGACTATTCCTCTTCACACTCTGTCCCCTGAAAACATTTCATTCCTCTCTCTCAATTCCTCGGTCTCCGTTGCATCTGCTCCCAGTGCTTGGTCTTCTATGCCAGACTTCGGAGATGTCTTCCTTCTTCAAACAACATGCCTTTTCCAGCGGTGTGGTCCTCAGCAGCTTATCCTCCATTACCCCCACATCTACCCTGGCCCCCTTCGCCCTCACGTGTAACAAGGACAGGATTCCCACTGTCCTCACCTACCCCCCCACCAGCCTCCACATCCAACAAATGATCCTCCACCATTTCTGCCACCAACAGATACATCTTCTCTTCTCCTCCCCTCCCCACCTTCAGCAGGGATGACTCCCTTATCCACTCCTCCCTTCCCACCCACTGCATATTTGGCACCTATATCTGCAGGAGATGCTCCACTTGCAGTCACACCTCCTCCCTCACCACCATTCGGGGCCCCGAACAGTCCTTCCAACTGAAGCAACATTTCACTTGTGAATCTGCAGGGGTTACCTACTGCATCCGGCGCTTCTGTTGTGGTCACTCACCTCTGCAGCGGAGGGACATGTTCTTTTGAGAACCTTGGCTCTGTCCTCTGCATGGACCTCCCAGGGGCCACCCATTCCATTTCTTTCCCACCCTATCCCTCCATGGTTTAATGTACTACCAGACAAATTGGAGGAACAACACCTCATGTTGTGTCCAGGCACCCTCCAGCTGGTTGGCGTTAACATTGACCTCTTCTATTTTTGTTAGCCACCTACCCTATGGCTCTTTCACTCAAGCTCTGCCCCACTCTACACCCTGTTCCACTGTCTCTTGGGTCAGTTCTGGATTCATTGAGCCACCCAATTCCCCCACCAATTCTCCCCTTCCCTTTCTCCTATCTTTCCATTAATTCCTTTTGCTGTTGCCCTGTCCTCCTCCCCTGGCCCTTCCTTACCTTCTCCCCAGCCTTTTCGCCGCCTGCTTTTGACACAGGGCTCAGGCCTGTAACATCAGTAATATTATCTTTATCTCCTGTGGACACTGCGAGATCTGCTGAGTTTCTACTTTGCAAAAGAGGCGTGTTCCCCCTCCCCCTCAGGGTGCCTAGCCCGCAGGTGGGAGGGAGCGTGATTGACGGTTTCATTGTTGAATGTGACAGGGAGAATGGGACATGTGGAGGTGATTGGGCTGGAGGTGGGTGTGAGAGAGGGACAGGTTTCCGAAGTTGGTGACGTATCTGCTCTATAAAATACAGTTGGACCTGCTGAGTTTCCCAGCCTGGTGTTTTTATTTCAGGGAGCATTTTCCAAACTTGGAAAAGCTCATACATTTCCCTACAGGAAAGGACATCACAAGAAATGTCACCCACCAGCCAATCAGTGCCACCTGTTGGTGTTAGTCCCACCCTGTGAGGCGATTAACAGATACAGTGTCCAACAGCGTCCAAAAACTCACACAGCATCTATAGGGAGTGAAGGGAACCAATGTTCCGGAAAATTCTCTTTCTTTCCCTCCTCCTCGTAGAACATGACAGCACAGTTCAGGATCTTTGGCCCTCGATGTTGTGCTGACCCACATATTCCACATATTCCTGCCAAAAGAATACTTGGCACTTCCTACCTTGTAACCTTCTATTTTCCTTTATCCGTGTGTCTCTTTAATGCCCCAAATGTTTCAGCCTCTGGCACCATCTCCGACAAGGCATTCCACGCACCCACAACTCTCTATATATATATAAAAACTATCCTTCATGTCTTCCCTCAACTTGCCTCCCTTCACTTTGTTGGCTCCTCCCGCTCTGGGATAAAGGCACTGGCTGCCTCTCCGAATCTTGTAAACCTCTGTTACGTCTCCTCTGGTTCTTTTCCTCTGGTTGTCAAATAAGTCACGTTCATGTTGCTTCATTTGATCTAAACCAACTGGAATCAGAGTATTTTGGAGAACTTGGCAAGATCCGGGCGGAATGTTTGAATGAAAAGAGAAACCAGTGACTCGGATCGTTTTGGACCACGGGAAATGTGTCAGCAGATGTTGGGTTTCCCAGGCGCGGGGATGGAGTCGGCTCATTCTTCAACCCACTTGCTGGGGGATGGGGGAACTAATTGGAATCCTGGCAACTGGTGCATGGCCGAAATGTCCGAGGACTTCTCGGGGATCTCCATCTACGAGCATGATGAAGTCTGCAGGTTTCTCACCGCCCATAGGAGATAAAGGATTATAACGAATGTTTCAGGCTTGAGCCCTTCGTCCAGATACAGGTCCCTGGATTAACAGACTGGGGAGAAGGGAAGAAAAGGCAGGGGGACAAATGGTGATCATTGGCTATAGATGGCAGGACAGGAGAGGGAAATAGTGAGAATTGATTGGGGGAGGGAATTTTTGGCTCTTGACACCATGTATTTACTTGTCCTTACTGATCCTCCTCACAGATCAGGACACGTCCACGATTTGTCATCTTGCTGCCCGTGGCTCCAGGGTGTGTCGTCCTGGAACACTGGCTACAGAGAATGCCTTGCTCCCTCTCACTCCACCATCTTCTCTTCACAGGGTGAAGAAAGCAGTGCGTTTGCAGGCAGGAAGCATCAGAAAACGCCACGTTCTGGTTTGACTCTCCAACTGGATTCCTCCGCTCCATAGTATCTCCCACCTTTATCATTGCATACGGAGCACGGTAAACACCACACAGATGCCCCACACCTGTTGAGTGCTTGTACTGGACTCCAGACGATTGGCCAACATGGAGGGTCAGGTGACCAGTGATACGGAAAATAAAACACTCCAGAGTGAGGCGTGTGGTGGGGAGGAACTTCCTTTGGACTTGCTGGAAACACATCACTGCACTCACCCTGGGGAGAGACCGTTCCGCTGTTCCGAGTGTGGGGAGGGATTCACCAGCTCTGATGTCCTGCTGCAACACCAGTGTGTCCCCACTATGGGGAGCCCATTCTCCTGCTCTGACTGTGGGAAGAGCTTTCAAACCTCCAAGGAGCTGGAGGAGCATGGTTGTGTTCCCTCTGGGGAGAGTCCATTCACCTGCCGCGTGTGTGGGAAGAGGTTCACCCAGTCCTCCAGCCTCCTGCATCACCAGAACATACACTCTGGGGAGAGAGCCTTTAAATGCTGCATGTGTGGGAAAGGGTTTTCTCAGCCCTCCAAACTGGAAGCACACCAGCGGGTTCACACCGGGGAGAAACCATTTGACTGCTCACTCTGTGGGAAGGGGTTCTCTCAGCTCTCAGGCCTGCAGGCACACCAGCGGTCTCACACTGGGGAGAAACCATTCACCTGCTCCCTTTGTGGGAAGGGGTTCTCTCACTCCTCCAACCTGCAAATACACCAGCGGGTTCACACCGGGGAGAGACCATTTATCTGCTCCCAGTGTGGGAAGGGGTTCTCTCACTCCTCCAGCCTGCAATCACACCAGAGGGTTCATACTGGGGAGAGACCGTTCATCTGCTCTCTGTGTGGGAAGGGGTTCTCTCAGCCCTCGAACCTGCAGTCACACCAGAGGGTTCACACTGGGGAGAAACCATTCACCTGCTCCCTGTGTGGGAAGGGGTTCTCTCACACCTCCAGCTTGCAAATACACCAGCGGCTTCACACTGGGGAGAAACCATTCATCTGCTCCCAGTGTGGGAAGGGGTTCTCTCAGCCCTCCAACCTGCAGGCACATCAGAGAGTTCATACTGGGGAGAGACCATTCACTTGCTCCTTGTGCGGGAAGGGGTTCTCTCAGACCACCAGCCTGCAGGCACACCACAGAGTTCACACTGGGGAGAAACCATTCACCTGCTCCCTGTGTGGGATCGGATTCACTAGATCCTCTAACCTACTGAGCCACCAGAGAGTTCACACCGGGGAGAAACCATTCACCTGCACCCATTGTGGGAAGGGCTTCTCTGATCCCTCTGGCCTTCGGGCCCACCAACGGGTTCACACTGGGGAGAAACCCTTCACCTGCTCCCTATGCGGGAAGAGGTTCTCTCGGCCCTGCCACCTGCGGACACACCAGCGGGTTCACACCGGGGAGAAACCGTTCAGCTGCTCCCTATGCGGGAAGGGATTCTCTGATTCCTCCAGTCTGAGTTCACACAAGCGTATTCATACTGGGGAGAACCCATTCACCTGTTCCCTGTGTGGGAAGGGGTTCTCTCAGCGTTCCAGCCTGAGTTCACACCAGCAGGTTCACACAGGGTAGAAACCGTTCACTTGCTCTCTGTGCGGGAAAGGGTTCCCTCAGCCTGCAGCCTGAGTTCACACCAGCAGGGATTCTCACTGTCCTCTCGACAGGACACCAGAAAATATAGACAAGGGAGACTTTGCTCACCTGATCCCTGTGTGGCGAGGTGCTCTCTCAGCTCTCCGGTCTGGGGACACCAACAAGTTCATGTGGTGGGGAAGAGGGAGTGTTCAGGATAGATAGCCAGCATTTTCTCCCTCTGATTTATGCATTGTACATTAATGGCACACTTGTTTAAGGTGAAGACAGAAGTGGGAAGTTTACGGGAGATGATCAGGGTAATATTTTACCTAGAGAGTGGTGAGTACCAGGAACGGGCTACAAGGTGGAGTTTGCCCTTGACAGACTCATGGATATGGAGAGAGGTGGATCACGTGCGGGCAACAGTTTAGTTTAACTTGGGCATCTTGTTCAGTACAGACACGTGGGGTGAAGGGTTGATATTTCAGAGGCCACAGGTTGAAGGATCGTTGTGTCGATGGGGATTTTCCTTGTAGCCTGAGCTCCTCCCTGTTTCTCTGCCCACTATTATTTGGACTTCTGCCCTCTCTCTGCAGGGTTCAGGGTTTCTGCCGTCTATTACCTTCCGTAGATGCTGTGTGACCTTCTGAGTTGCCCCAGCATTTTGTGGCTGTTGAGATGACCGGTGGCTTTTGTGACATGATCATAAACCAGCCAGGTAAATGACGTAAATAAGTACTCTCCCGTTTTCAGAGAAGTCCTACAAAGCTACAGTCGTTGAAGGCAAAAAATATGACAGCATCTTGAGAGTGGAAGCAATTGATGTTGACTCTTCACCTCAGTATAGTCAAATCTGCAGCTATGAAATTGTTACTCCCAATGTGCCATTCACTATTGATAAAGATGGGTTTATTAAGAACACAGAAAGTGAACTACAGCAAAGATCGATAGTACAAGCTTGCAGTGACTGCATATGATTGTGGGAAGAAATGTTCAACAAGATGATCTTGTTGAGGTCAACATTAAACCTACATGTAAACCTGCTGGCAAGATTGGAGTAAGAGAATTGAATACGAGCCTGCTACTGGAGGCTCAGCACTATTTCCAAGCATGCATTTAGAGACGTGTGAAGAGCCTGTCACTTTCATTCAAGCAACAATTGAATTAGAAACAAGCCATATTGGCAATGGATGCATCATGGACCTCAAGTGTTTGAGTGGAGAAGGAAACCATCCTTTGTAATTCTGACAAGAGAAACGAATCGTCATCACGATTCCTTTATGTGCAAAACTACCGCTTGGTTTTCCTCTTCCGTCAGAATCCTTCAGAGAATGAGAAATTCAGGCCTGGAGAGTTCCATTGGAAGACGCCCTAGTCAAAGGAGAGGACTAGCTGTCCGGTGTTTTCCTTGGAATAGGAGAAACAGAAAGGAACTCTGTGGTGACCTGAAACAAGAAAAACTCTCCGAAAACTTATAACAACCCTCCTGAGTGGTAGCCATTTGTCTGTTAAGCACCAAATCCTGGTGAACTTTATTAATGCTAACTCTGTGCTCAGTACAAGAATTGCCTGCAACCAGTGAGATTGGACTGTGAACCAAAGAACTTTGCTGAACAAACGCAGACATTACACACACCTGCACTTAGAATTAGAAGGGGGTTAAGTAAGTCAATAGAGATAAGGTTTGATTCTATTTTCATATTCAAAGTTAATTAAAAGCAACATTTGTTTAAGTAACCCTTTGTTGTGGTGCATATCTATTGCTGCTGGGGTCCTCTGGACTTGTAACATTTTATGGGGGATCGTCTGGGATATGAATCTGGGACCTTGCACCCTATGCGAGATTCATAACCCTAGAGGGTTCTTGTTGGTTTTCAGAGAGAGAGTTTTCTCGTTCCAGGACAGCCACTCCAGTGTCTTGCTGACGAAACTTGCCCCCTTCAGGGTTTTCCAGATGATAACAAACCTCTTTCAGATCACCACGGAGTTCTTTTCTGTTTCCCCTGTTTCAAGGGAAACACCAGACAGCCAGTCCTCTCCTTTGACCAGGCCGTCTTCCAGACCTTGATAGCTTGTCCCTCTGGGACTGAAGTCTCTGTCTCTCCTCTCTCTCACTCCCTCCCACTCTGAGAGCAAAGCTGTTCTGCCCATGCCTGCAAAGATCACATCCTCTTCCAGACAGTAAACTGTTTTTCAGACAAAGCTGCTGCTGTATGTTGCTACATTGTTGCCCTTTGCAAATAGCACTCCATCACGAGTCTGTGTGAACAGCTCTAATAAATCTTTCCCAATTTATCTCCAAAACACCTCTATATACTCTGTCATACCTTCCCCCGTTAAAGGAATTTTAACCCTTGAGTTAAAATACAGTTATAACTAAACTGTCTTAAAAAGAACTAAAGAGATAACAATTTGTGAGAAACAGAAGTACCTTCACAGAATTTGCTCGAGACAAAAATTGAGAACAAAGAACTTTTATTATACTATTACAACAATGCAAAGTTGGGTGCTTCCCCTTACCCTGGGAATACTCACAGATACTGGGGCTGACCCAACTTTTATACATTTCATTTCAGTACAGAGATACCTTCCCCCCAACATTCTTCTGCCTCCTGGATTGGTTTAGCATTAGGTAATTCTGCCCACGTGGATTCTAACTTATCAGTTTATGTGTCTTCCTGCAAACTTGTTAGCCAGAGAAGTATCATGTCTTTGTTCTTCACTCATTAATCAATCCCTAAGACTTGCTAAAGCTATCTACTTGTTATCCTGTTTTGAAGATCCTTAGTTTATTACACTTTTACAACCCTTCCTCTCATTCCAGCATCCCTTCACCCTGATTTCACCCATAATACTTCATCTCTAATGAGCACTTGCTTGACTCCTCACATTCCAGTATCCCTTCACCTTAAGTTAACCCATAATACTTTATTCTTAATTGGCACTTGCTTCCAGTATCTCTGGACTCCTAACATTCCAGTATCCCTCACACAATACATAATATATAACATGTTACAATACAGTAACCCAATTTTTATCTATTGTACGGATTTTTTCTGTCCTACACTTTTACTTTCCCCTTTTCTACCTTTTGCTTCTGTCTCTATTTTACTTCAGTCATCCTGCAGATAAGGCCACTCTCCTGCCATAGTCGTCTTACGCTCCCCAACAGCACTGGCGAACAATCCCCCCCCCCCCCCCCCCCCGCGTCATTGATCCCAGTCCTGCCCAGGTGTCAACAATCTGGATGAGCTGGTGGAACAGACGGACACATGGAGGTGAATGCAGAGAGAGGCTGCCTGAGGAGCCCTGGCAAGGGGTTGGTGGAATGTATTTGCGCCCACTTCCCTGATCAGCATGTTACATGCTGATGGACAAGAGAGACCCGAGAGGGAGTGGAAGAAAACAAAGGTTGTGAGCTTTATGAAGAGGAACAGATCACAGCAGCAAAGGAGTCAGGATAAATGTTCCGAAGGCCGTGGTTTTACACTGGGAGTCAGTTTCGGGAACACTGTCCTGAAACATTGTGGGCCTCTCTGTTAGTGCAGCCCTCGTTCAGAGGCAACAAACCAGAATAAATCTGGCACTGTCTGTAAGCTGGGTGCTCTGGATTCCTCTCCCTCTCCAAAATGGACCGGTTCATTTGGATCTAATTGGGCAGCATATGTTGAAATGGCTGGAATCAGCACGTAGGAATTTCGATGCCTTCTGTGCCTGACAATAAGCTCTCACCGTCATCATGCAATGTGTGTGTGTGTGTGTGTGTGTGTGTGTGTGGGGAATGGGGGGTGGGTGGGGGTTGGGGACAGAGCCTGGTTGTTGGAACAGGTTTTGGACCTGGGAAAGATCCAGTATTGGGAGGTGGCTGATGTGTCCCATGTATTGTATGTGTGTGGGATGAGTTGTTGGAGGGGTTTGGGGGATGCTGGGGCCTTTTTGAAGGGGAGGCTGTGTTTCTATGGGCTGGGGGACAGTGACTGAATGTGGCTGGCTGTACCTATCTGTAGTGCCTGGGTCTGGAGAAATATTTCTAATTAAATATTTGCCACCCCACCCTTCCTCTCTTCAGAAGAAGTGTGACCTCATGCACCACTAGACCCAAGGACAGTTCATTTCCGCCCCCCCCCCCCCATCACCCTCCCGAACAAACCCCCACATTATGTTGCTGAATCAGTGGATCCTTTTGTAACCCAGCATTTTGCACACGGTTTCAGATTTATTGTCAGCGGACATACATGACGTTGAACAATACAGTACAGAACAGGCCCTTTGGCCCTCAATGTTGTGCTGAGCCATAGATGCCAATAAGGTGGTTCCTTTGGTAGGTGTATCCAGGACAACGGCATAGTGTTGGAATAAGAAACTACCCATTTAAAACAGAGAGTAGTAGAATTTTCTTAAGCCAGAGGATTGTGGATTTGTGGCAATTGTTGTCATGTGCAGCTGTGAAAACCAGATCATTGGGGGAGTTTAAAGAGGAGATTGACAGGTATCTAGTTAGGGTATCAAGGGATATGGGGAAAAGGCTGGATCCTGGAACTAAATGGGAGAACAGTTTAGCTCAGGGTGGATTTGGGGAGAAGACTTGATGGGCTGAATAGCCTACTTTTGTTCTATTTTTCTTGTGATAGATTCCTTTCTTAAAAAAAGTACTAAACCCTCCCTAACCGATAACCCTCTATTTTCCTTTCATCCACATGTCTGTCTAAGAGTCTCTTAAATGACCCCAATGTTTCAGCCTTCACCACCATCCCCAGCAAGACATTCCAGGCACCCACAAATTACCACTGCTGTCTCCCCTAAATGTTTCTCCCTTCACTTTGTAGATATGTCTCTGGTGTTTGCTGATCATGCCCTGGGAAACAGGTGCTGACTGTCCACCCTATCTATGCCTCTCATAATCTTGTTCTTTCTTTCTTCTTCTTTGGCTTGGCTTCGCGGACGAAGATTTATGGAGGGGGTAAAAAGTCCACGTCAGCTGCAGGCTCGTTTGTGGCTGACCAGTCCGATGAGGGACAGGCAGACACGATTGCAGCGGTTGCAAGGGAAAATTGGTTGGTTGGGGTTGGGTGTTGGGTTTTTCCTCCTTTGCCTTTTGTCAGTGAGGTGGGCTCTGCGGTCTTCTTCAAAGGAGGCTGCTGCCCGCCAAACTGTGAGGCGCCAAGATGCACGGTTTGAGGCGTTATCAGCCCACTGGCGGTGGTCAATGTGGCAGGCACCAAGAGATTTCTTTAGGCAGTCCTTGTACCTTTTCTTTGGTGCACCTCTGTCACGGTGGCCAGTGGAGAGCTCGCCATATAATACGATCTTGGGAAGGCGATGGTCCTCCATTCTGGAGACGTGACCCATCCAGCGCAGCTGGATCTTCAGCAGCGTGGACTCGATGCTGTCGACCTCTGCCATCTCGAGTACCTCGACGTTAGGGGTGTGAGCGCTCCAATGGATGTTGAGGATGGAGCGGAGACAACGCTGGTGGAAGCGTTCTAGGAGCCGTAGGTGGTGCCGGTAGAGGACCCATGATTCGGAGCCGAACAGGAGTGTGGGTATGACAACGGCTCTGTATACGCTTATCTTTGTGAGGTTTTTCAGTTGGTTGTTTTTCCAGACTCTTTTGTGTAGTCTTCCAAAGGCGCTATTTGCCTTGGCGAGTCTGTTGTCTATCTTATTGTCGATCCTTGCATCTGATGAAATGGTGCAGCCGAGATAGGTAAACTGGTTGACCGTTTTGAGTTTTGTGTGCCCGATGGAGATGTGGGGGGGCTGGTAGTCATGGTGGGGAGCTGGCTGATGGAGGACCTCAGTTTTCTTCAGGCTGACTTCCAGGCCAAACATTTTGGCAGTTTCCGCAAAGCAGGACGTCAAGCGCTGAAGAGCTGGCTCTGAATGGGCAACTAAAGCGGCATCATCTGCAAAGAGTAGTTCACGGACAAGTTTCTCTTGTGTCTTGGTGTGAGCTTGCAGGCGCCTCAGATTGAAGAGACTGCCATCCGTGCGGTACCGGATGTAAACAGCGTCTTCATTGTTGGGGTCTTTCATGGCTTGTCAAGTCACCTCTCATCCTTCTACGCTCCACAGTGAAAAGTCCCAGCTCTGCTAACCTTGCCTCATAAGAGTCGTTTCCCAATCCAGGCAACATCCTGGTAAATCTCTTCTGCCCCCTCTCCACAACCTCCACATTCTTCCTATAATGAGGGGTCTCTGTGGTCTTACCAGAGATTTGTAGAGTTGCAACAGAACCTCTCCATTCCTAAACTCCATACCCCATTAATGAAGCCCAGCATCTCATAGGCCTTCTTATCTATCCCATCAATCTGCGCGGTGACCTTGAGGGATGTATGGATTTGAACGCCAAGATCCCTCTGTTCATCCACACTCTTAAGTAACCGACCATTAACCCTGTCGTCAGCCTCCTGGTTTGTCCATCACGTCACACTTATCCAGAATGAAATCCATCTGCCATTTTCTGTCCAACTTTGCATCCTGTCCATATCCTCTTGGAACCTTCAATAACCTTCAGCTCCATCCACAAATTTACCAACCCATCCTTCTGCCTCTTCATCCAGTCATTTATTTTGAAAAAAATCACAAAGAGCAGGGGTCCCAGAACAGATCCACTAGTCACCAACCTCCAGGCAGATACTTTCCTTCCACTACTCTCTGCTTTCTTCCTACACAGTGAAGGGTCTACTGATCCAGTTCCTCATGACTTTCTGGATAAGTCTCTCATGGGGGACCTTATCGAATGCCTTGCTAAAATCCATGTTGACCACAGTTACCACCCTATACTCATCAATTTCTTTTGTTACCTCCTCAAATACTCAACTTGACTCACGAGGCAAGACCTTCCCTTCACAAAGTCATGCTGACTGTCCTCGAGTAGACTGTATTTCTCAAAATGCTCATCAATCATATCCTTAAGAATCCTCTCCATCACTTTGCCCCCCACAGATGTAGACTCACCGTCCATAATTCCCAGGATTCTCCACAGCACCTTTTTTAAACAGGGGACTTAATTTACTGTTCTCCAATCCTCTGGCACCTCCTCTGCGGCCAAAGGGGATTCAAAGACCACAGCTACTGCCCCAGCTATCTCTCTTCTCATTTCCCACAGCAGCCTGGGGTAAATCGTGTCTGGTCCCGGGGACTTACCAATCTTAAGAAGATCCAACAATTCTTCCTGTTGCCATTAGATCCCTGAATAACCAATAATTTTATGAGCCAATGACAGTGTCTCACTTCCTGCATGCTATTATTATTTTCTTACAGTGACGTTGTGAGATGGTACAAAATGAAGGTACAACTATGATCCTTCCACAAAACATTGAATTTCATGACTTGTTCATACCAATAAATGCTAATTCTGGTTCCCACTTCCCTAATCCCATGTTGTCCAGCGCACAGGCCTGTTTCATTTCACCACCGTGAATACTGATGCAAAGTGTTCATTTGGCACCTCCCCAACTTCCTCTGCCTCCAGGCGCATGTTGCCTCCTTTATCCTTTAGTAGCCCCATCTTCATTCTTGTCATCCTTCTGTTCTTCACATATGCATAGAACATCTTGGGGTTCTCCTTAATCCTACATGTCCAAGGGCTTCTCATGCCCCCTGCAAGCTCTCCCAACTCCTTTTATAAGCTCCTTCTTGGGTACCATATACCTCTTATGAGCCCGTCCTGTTTCCTACATCTATTGTTTGCTTCCTTCTTCCTCTTGACTTTTGCCTTTTTCATCAGCCACGGTTCCCTTTTCCTGACCATTTTTTCCTTGACCCAGTTGGACAAACTCATCAAGTACCCTGCACAATTGGTCCCTTAACTTCCTCCACATGACTTCTGTGGTTTCACCCATAAACAACTGTTTTCAATTTATTCTTGCCAGTTCCTGCCTCATCCCTTCATAATTATCCATTCCCCAGTTCAGCACTTTCCTAGTTTCACTGTTTTCATCCTTTTCCATAACTATGTTGAAGCTAAGGGAGTTGTGGTCACTCTCACCAAAGTGCTCCCCACCGTGATGTCTGCCCCCTGATCAGGTTCATCCCCTGAACCAGATCCAGTCTGGCCTCTCCTCTAGTCGGCTGGTCCACAGACTGTGTCCGGAATCCTTCTTGTACACACCTGACAAATTCAGCCCCATCTATCCCTCTTCCAGTCAGTAGGTGCCAGTTAGGGAAGTTGAAATCACCCATAACTACAACCCTGTATTTCCAGCTCCATTCCAAAATCTGCCTTCTTATCTGCTCCTCAGTGTCCTGAAGGCTGTTTGTGGGTGTATAGACCACTCCCAGCACAGTGACAGCCCCCTTCCTATTTCTGACTTCCACCCACACCAACTCAGTGGACACTCTGCAGCTTCCTCCCCTTCTCTCGCCATGATACTATCCCTGAACAGTAACGCTACTCCCCCCATTGCTATTTTTAACACACCTAAACCCCGGTCCATCCCGTGTAGCAGAGGCAATGATCCAGCGAACACCACCCTTGAGGTCTTGCTTTTTAAACATTTTTCTAACTCCCTATCTTCCCTCTTCAGGACTTCACCCCTACTCCTCTCTATGTCAATGAACAACATCCAGCCCCTTGCCCTCCCCCACCAGAAGGCTCTGTATTTTATTTGGGGCTCCGACCTGACTCTTATACTCACCGCGTTCCTACCGTATCCCTGTTTTACTGATGTCATGACCTGCATAACAAAAGTGGGTTTCCCATATGTGGGTACCTTCTTGGAAAACAATCCCCTCTTCCCCCCTCGCTGTCCCTGACTGTTGGCTGTGCAGCAATGCCAGTGCCATTTTGGAGTCATTGGCCTTTAAGCAGTCCTAGCCGTCCACCCAGCAGTTTGCTTGTTGGGGCCAGTGCCGCTGCTCGGGCTACTGGCCGTTAGATGCGCTCGCTGCCCAGAGCGCAGGCTCAATCACCATGGTGGTGTGCCGCCTCATGAACGTCCCCCAGAACTGGCAGTGGTACCTGGAGGCAGAGTCTCTGCAGGCTTCGGTGGCCTACCTCTCCGGCATGGTGCTGTTCTGACGAGGGAGTGCCAGGTCCAGGTATGTCAGCTTTAGCTTGTCTTTGGTGAAGACCTCCACCTTACCTCTGACCTCCAGGTCGAACATGGCTCCATTGTTACGGATGACCCGGAACGGACTCTCGATGTGGACCCCTGCAAATGAAAGCATACTCACGTTCCTGCAGGTCTTTGGGTCGATGGTACTCAGAGACTTGTGAGGAGCACAAACGCGCATTTATTAGCTTACAACTATCGACCAGTATTTATAGGGATCTTCAGGTCATTCTGGCGGGAAAACAGGGTTTATATCAGAGCTGATGGGGGTGGAGCCAAGAGGAGGGGTCGGCCATCTACAACACAGACAATGAATTCCACTTCACTGCATTCACCCCTTCAGAAAGAAGCCTGTAGGTGAAAACAGACCACATTCAAAAAATATTTTGTACGATTATTTGCAGGTTGAGTCTGTCAGCGGGCCTGGTTAATATGGTCGAGCGCCTTAGCATTGGTGGGCTTTACTCTTCCAGAACTTATTGTGCCTCCTGTGATTCTTGAATAGTGGGACTCGAAGTGGGACTTTGGAGTTCTGGTTGGGGTCCTGGGTCTGGTGGTAGCTCCATTGGAACCATGTCATCTGGAACCCTGCATGGGGTGTTTGGAGGTTCTAGGCCCACTGTGGGCATTGGACCTCAGTTCCTGAGGGTGCCAGGTCTCTGATTGAGACTGTCCTCCCTGAAATCCGGGTATACATTGGGTTTGCACTCTCTTGGCCAGAGGATTCATTTTGCTTCTCCTCATGTGCTTCTTTAGCAAGAACGGTCCTAGTGTCATTAGCCATGCTGGAAGAATGATCCCCGACATAGATTTCCTTATAGGTCCTCACGTGCCTGCGGAGTTGGATGGGCCCGGGGAATGTCAGCCAGGTAAGTAAGGTGGTTCCCAACGCTGATCTCCTGCGGAATGTAAACAGACTCTCATGAGGTGTCTCGCTGGAGGGACCGGATAGCGTGGAGCGCCCCTGGGAGGACCTCTTGTTAGTGGGAGATGGGGAGGCCCTTGGACCTTAAGGCCAGTAGTACTGCCTTCCAAACCGTGCCATTCTTCCGCTCTACCTGGCCGTTTCCTTTGTGGTTATAGCTGGTGGTCCGGCTAGAGGTGATACCCATGGAAAGAGAAGTTTAATATACCAAATAGTACACTTTTTGCTATTATCAAGTAGGAATCTTTTTAATTAGGTCATAATTTAACTTTACCTGGACAAAATGAATGGCAAATATTAAAAACATAATGGAGGTATTAAGTTTATTTAAGAAATGTATAGAATACTTCAGAAAAATGTTCTAAACTTGGGAATTCATATATCAAGACTAAAGTGGGCATCTAATTTGAATGTTAAAATAGATGAAAGTTATTGGAAACCAAGTATGACTAAAATTATCAATGTTAGGTATCGGTTAGTACAATGTAATTTTATACATCAATTATACTTAACACTGGAGAAGTTAAAGAAATTTAATTCAACATGATCACATTTATGTTTTAGATGTAATAAAAAAGTAGGTTCTTTTATGCACACGACTTGGTTCTGAAAGTTTAAAAATTTTGAATAAAGTATCTGGAGTTACACCCCCAATTATATTTTTGTTGGGAGATATTAAAAGTATTTGTATTACATTGTATTTCTATGTATCAAATAGAATTGTTACAAATTGCTTTAGCTGTTTCAGCTTTAGCTGAATTGCTTTAGCTGTTTCTAGTGTAGATTTAGGGTTAGAGAGAAGATGCGCAGAACTGCGTTCATGAATTCCACTTGAAAAAAGTACTTCCACTTTACACAATAAGTATCATTTTTTTTAAAATATGGAGTCCATATATAGAAAGAGTTGGTTTAAAAATGTAAAGTTCCTTCAATGTCTGGTCTGATGTGTGAACCTCTGCTCCACAATTTAGATCAATTTCTATTTGGATTATATTTTTAGATTCTCCTATACAGGTAAATGATCCTTTATCTGGACATATAAAATCCAGAAATCTCCAAAATCCATCAAGTGGGGAGAGAGGCGGCAGCACGAGTCAGGCAGGAGACTGGCAGCACGGGTCAGGAGGCCAAGTGTAGAGCGAATCGGGCAGCTGAGACAGGAAACGCAAGTAAGGCAAGCGAGGGGGAGACCGGGAGTGTGAGTCAGGTAGGCGAAAGACTGGCAGCGTGAATCGGGCGGTCGGGTGACCGGCAGCATGAGTCAGGCGGGTGGGGACCGGGAGTGCGAGTTGGGCGGGCGGGGAGGGGGAGACCGGCAGCACGAGTCCAGCGGACGAGGGAGCGACAGCATGAGTCAGGCAGGTGAGGGGGTGGAGACGGCAGGGCGACTGGAAGGGGGTGGGGTGGATACTGCAGCACAATTCGGGTGGACTTAAATCTGCTTTCCGAAATCTGGAAAAATCCAAAATTCGGAACACTCTGTCCCTCAAGGGTTCCGTATAAGGGATCGTGCACCTGTATTAGCCACACTCACACACACATTCTTTCCTTATCGATCCTTTATCTTTATTATTAGTAGGTTCTTCATTTAATCTAAAATGGTTCCACTGTGTCCCACAAAGCTGTTAGCTGACGTCACATGCACAACAGTTGGGGGCTGGTATGGAGCAGAAACATGGAAAGGAGGGGAGATACCAGGATATTCCCAATGTGGCCCCAGCTGGACTGAATGGCCGTGTCTTTGTATCTACATTGAGTGTATTACAGAGATACAAAGGGATGAGACACAGTTTTCAAACACAGCTGCTTTATTTGTGAAAAAAATCCAAGACATGAAATTCAATTCCTGTAATTGGGTGGCACAGTTAGTGAAATGTTATTATAGCACCAATGTCCCAGGTTCGAATCCAGTCCTGCCTGAAAGGGATCTGCACGATCCCCCCGTGATTGGGGGTTAATTGGGCAGGATGGGGTTCATGGCCTGGAGAACCTTCAACCGTGCTGTAATGTTAATGTTTAAAAATATATAATCAGATTCACTAACATTGAGGGAGAGAATCCATTTCCACTTCCACCTCCCACTGCCTTGGAAAAACAACTAACATATTAAAAGACTCCCCCCTCCCCAGACCCACTCCCTTTCCCCTCCTCCCCATGGAGAACGTTCACCAGTGTGGATCACCCTCCACCAGATTTAAGGACGGTTCCTTCCCCTGTTATCAGACTCCTGAATGATCCTCGTACCTGCTGCTTTTACCTTGTACCAACTAATTTGTCCCTGTAACTACACTCCTGCACTCTGACTTATTTGCTGGACTATGTACAGGATACCTAGCTGGACTGCTCCAAAACAAACTTTCTCACTGCACCTTTGTACATGTGACAATAAACTTGAACCTGAAAACAAATTGAAAATTGACCACAAGACCAAGACCTGTTTGGATTTGTTGCCTCAATAACCACAAGACTCCTTTCACCCTTGCCCTGTTTGGGAGCCTGTCTGCCCCTCCCTCCTTTCCCCTAGCAGCCTGGGTTCCAATCCAGTGCTGTCTGTAAGGAGTTTGTATGTTTTCCCTGGGACCTGGGTGGGTTCCTCCCAGCCTCCACAAAAAAATCCTCACGGGGTTTGTCCGTTAATTGGTGTATTTGTGTGGTACGGGCTCATGGGCTGGAAGGGTCTGTTATCGTGCTAGATCTCTAAAATTAAACATAAAAATAAGTTTTGTTTCAGGTTAGATTGTTGTGTCCAAGTCTCCGACTAGCACAAAAATTCAAAACTTATGACTTAACATTAACAAAGTAATGCACTGAAATCAACAGACAAAGTGGAAATACTGTCACTAACAGGATGGGTCATTTCAAAGGTCTGCTGCGCCTGCTGGAAGGAATCTCAGGGTTCTACGTATGTATCTGAAAATAAATCTAAATCTGAGTCAGCGTCAGAAGAGGTTAATCAGGGGGCATTAAGGGAACGTGGTGGTGGGGGTGGGGAAATGGGTACAATCCCTGATGGGGACCACACTCTTCCCCCTTGTCTTTGCCCCCATCAGTGTGACTGCTGCCCCCACCCATCTGTGCAGCTGGGGGGGGGGCAGGGGCTGCAGACGGACACACTCGCTGCCCACAGCGTTGTCAGGGACCCTTCTCCCTGATCCCTCCCCGTATGACTGGAGGCACGTTTTCTGCCCTCACCCCCTCCCCACCCCTTCGCTTCCCCCACTGGTGTAACTGGCGGGAAGAGGCCCCGGACAGACCCCACCCAGCTGGTGCCATTTTCCCCCTGTAGAGTGCTTCAAAAGTACAAAGATTTGTTGATCCAAACCAAGACTTTTATTAACTAAAAGACTAGAGCATATCACAAGTAGGTCGACCAGTCCAGAATGACCTGGTCTGTCTAGGAGCAATCCTTTAAGACCTGCCAGTAGCTCAGCCAATCACAGTCATCCTACACTACCATCTGTATATACACATTAGTGATAGAATCTGTACTATCACATTCATCCCTTCTTTGAGAACTGACCCCAGGGTGGATGGAGGTTAGGGGCTGTATCGGTCAGGGGGCCTGACCATCCAGCATGGCGCTGGGATTGGGGTTGCTGGAGTCATGTCACCGGCAGGCCCATGGGGTGCGGCCACTGCTTCGGTCAATTCCTCAACGGCGTTGTTGACAGTCTGGCCTGAGCTGTTGGGGTGGTGCTGGTCCCTCTGTTCAAGCAAATGACCTGGGGAAGAAGGAATAGGGGAAAGTTGGGTTAAAGCCTAGGTCCCTTACTGAGACTGTGTCCTCCCATCTGTCCGGGTACTCAAAGTAGGCATAATGCGGGCTTGCATGGAGCAGAGTCACTCGGTCAACCAAGGGGTCATTCTTTGAGTACTGGACATGGTGTCGTAAGAGGACCGGACCGGGAACCGTGAGCCATGCCGGTATGGTTGTTCCCGATTCGGATTTCATTGGGAAAGAGAACATCCTTTCATGGGGAGTGGCATTGGTTGCGGTGCATAGGAGGGAGCTGATGGAGTGTAGGGCACTAGTGAGCACATCCTGCCAGTGAGAGGTGGGGAGACCTTTGGACCGGAGGGCAAGCATAACCGCTTTTGTAGCCACATCTACTGGCAGGTCTTAAAGGATTGCTCCTAGCCAGACCAGGTCATTCTGGAGTGGTTGACCTACTTGTGATATGCTCCAGTCTTTTAGTTAATAAAAGCCTTGGTTTGGATCAACAAGTCTTTGGTTCTTTCAACGCGCCCTACAATTTTATTAACTAAAAGACTGGAGCATATCACAAGTAGGTCGACCAGTCCAGAATGACCTCGTCTGGCTAGGAGCAATCCTTTAAGACTTGCCAGTAGGTGTGGCTACACTCTCAGCCAATCACAGTCATCCTACACTACAATATACACATTGGTGATGGAATCTGTACTATCACACCCCCCTCCCCAAGGCTGCACTCACCCCCCTGGCCATCCTTATTTTTCATCTGGAACATTGACTTCACCACTTTCCACTAAACCTGGTGGCCTTTTCTTTCACCTTCCCCTTTGTCTTTCCAATTCTCTCCTCCTCCCCCCCACCCCGCTGCCATTGCTGCTGTCCCCACCCTCCCTTTTCCACCTATCATCTGCCTCTGCCAGCCACCCCCTCCACTTTTGTACAGCTGCCTGCCAACATTCTCTCATGCCTTGGTGAAGGGCTCATGCCTGAAATGTCGGTTCTATATCTTTACCTTTGCGACATGAAAGGCCCTGTTTCACCTGCTGGGTTTCTCCAGCTATGTGTGTCTTCACTTCAACCCCTGATGTTTGGGGGAGGAGTCACGTGATTGAGTAGTGGCTGGTCGGGGAACTCCAGCCCTCTCCGGAAAAGTTTAAAAAAAACACAGAAAACACAAAGGCACAAACACAAAAATTAAAATAAAGTGAAAGTAAAGGTGGGAATAAAATGGCAGCGAAGAAAGAAAAGTCGAAAGCAACGGGAAGAAGAGAAGAAGAAAAGACATCGGAAGAAGAAGGTGAAGGCCTTACCTGTCCGAGAAGGCCCACCGCGGAGAGAGAAGCCCGCTCCTTCAGGTCAGTCGAAGTCCCGAGCTTGGGACTACAAAAATGGCTCGCGGAGCCAAGCAAAAGTGCGCAACCACGCATGCGCGATGCGCAAGACAAAAAACACTGACGGAAGGGGGGACCAGCTGAGGAGTCGATCTCCACAGCTGAGAATGACAGCTACAACAACAACAAGAAGAGAACATAGAAAACAATGTGAACAAGAGAGTAAAAAGAAATCAAGGAAACAACAGATGACCAACCCAGAGGAAGAAGAAGAAGAAGAACATAGAGAAATGGAAGAAGAAGGGAAGGGCAAGACAATGGATATTTTTTTTTAAAGAATATATGGAATCAGTAAAAGAATGGCAATCACAAGAATTTAGTGAAATAAAAAGAAGAATTAAAAGTACAGAAGAAAAAATGAATAGATTAGAGATGGTCATGTCAGATATAGGAAAAAGAGTGGACAAGGTGGAAGAACGAGAAACAGCCGTAGAAATGGAAGTAGATGACTTAAAAAAGAAATTAGAAGAATCTAATAAAAAAGTTAAAGAGACACAAGAGCTGTTAGCTCAGAAGATAGATATAATGGAAAATTATAATAGAAGAAATAATATAAAGATAGTGGGCCTTAAGGAAGATGAAGAAGGCAAGAATATGAAAGAATTTATAAAAGATTGGATCCCCAGGGTCCTAGGAAGACCAGAATTACAGGAAGAAATGGAAATAGAAAGGGCACATAGAACATTAGCCCTTAAACCACAGCCACAACAAAAACCAAGATCCATTTTAGTAAAATTCCTAAGATATACAACAAGAGAAAATATATTGGAGAAAGCAATGAAGAAAATAAGAGAAGACAAAAAGCCACTGAATACAAAGGTCAAAAAATTTTTTTCTATCCAGACATAAGTTTTGAACTCCCGAAGAAGAGAAAGGAGTTTAATACAGCAAAAGCAATCCTATGGAAAAAAGGATATAAATTTATGCTAAAGTACCCAGCGGTACTTAAAATAGTTATTCCAGGGCAGCAAAACAGAGTATTCTCGGATCTGGAGGAAGCACGAAAATTTGCAGAACAACTACAAAACAGACAGAGAGATGAAGACATGTAACGAGAGCAAAAATGACCACAAACTATATGTATGTGTGTATATGGGTATATATATTATGTGTGTGTGTATATATATATATATATATATATAGATGTGTATGTATATATGTGTGTACATGAGTGTATGCGTATTTAGGGGAAAATGTGTATGTATATATGTGTGTTCATGAGTGTATGCGTATTTAGAGGAAAATGTGTATGTATATATGTGTGTACATGAGTGTATGCATATTTCAAGGAAAATATATAGAGTATAGATAAGAATTAATAAGGGAAAGAAAGGGAAGAGAGGAAGTAAGGACGGAATTAAGAGAGTGACCTTTGTTATATATGAAAATTAAAATCTTTTCTGGGGGGCTGGGTGGGGAGGAGTTACAGTCACTGCGAAATCAGTTGACGCTTGCGAGTGAATTCGCAAATCCAAATGGAGAGAGGAGATGTGGTTGCCCGACAAGGGATAAAGGGCAACTCAGGAAGGGGAGGGGATAGTGGGGTTAAAGAAATTTTAGATAGGAGAATAAGGGAAATGTTTGATGTTTAAGAAATGTTGTCTTATAAAGTGTTCAAAACAAGAAAGCAGAAATGGATAAGAGGAAAGGTGATGATGAGGAAATGGAAAGGAAAGATAAACAAAGTATGAAATGGCTATGTTGAACTATATGACTTTAAATATTAATGGAATACATAACCAAATCAAAAGGAAGAAACTGCTAAATTTACTGAAAAAAGAAAAAAATGATATAGCATTCGTGCAAGAAACACATTTAACTGAAATGGAGCACAAGAAATTAAAGAGAGATTGGATAGGACATGTAACAGCAGCGTCATATAATTCAAAAGCTAGAGGAGTAGCTATATTAATCAGTAAAAATGTACCAATTAAAATAGAAGAGGAAATAATAGATCCAACAGGGAGATATATAATGATAAAATGTCAGATATATTCGGAGATTTGGAATTTACTCAATGTATATTCACCTAACGAAGAAGATCAAAAATTTATGCAAGATATTTTTTTGAAGATAGCAGACACGCAAGGGAACATACTAATAGGAGGGGATTTCAACCTTAATTTGGATTCAAACATGGATAAAACTGGGAAAAAAATTAACAGAAAGAATAAAGTAACCAAATTTATAATTAAATCGATGCAAGAAATGCAACTTTTGGATATATGGAGGAAACGACACCCAAAGGAAAAGGAGTATTCATATTTTTCGGGTAGACATAAAACATACTCAAGAATTGACCTATTCCTGTTATCAGCTCGCATGCAAGACAGAGTAAGAAAAACAGAATATAAAGCTAGAATATTATCGGACCACTCACCCCTGATATTGACAATAGAGTTAGAGGACATCCCTCCAAGAATGTATAGATGGAGATTAAACTCCATGCTACTTAAAAGGCAGGATTTTAGAGAATTAATTGAAAGACAAATTAAAATGTACTTTGAAATAAATGCGGAATCAGTGAAAGATAAGTTTATACTATGGGGCGCAATGAAAGCGTTCATCAGAGGGCAAATAATAAGTTATGTAACCAAGATGAAGAAGGACTACAATCAGGAAACAGAGCAGTTGGAAAGGGAAATAGCAAATATAGAAAAAGAATTAGTAATGAAGGAAGACACAACTAAAAGAAGAGAATTGGCAGATAAAAAAATAAAATATGAAACACTACAAACATATAAGGTGGAGAAGAACATAATGAAGACAAAACAGAAATATTATGAACTAGGAGAAAAAACGCACAAAATTCTAGCATGGCAGCTTAAGACAGAACAAACTAAGAGAATGGTATTGGCATCAAGGAAAAAAGACAAACAAATCACATATAATCCAATGGAGATTTCTGAAAGCTTCAGAGAATTCTACGAACAATTATACCAAACTGAGAACGAAGGGAAAGAAGACAAAATAGATGAATTTTTAACTAAAATTGAACTACCATCATTCCAAATAGAGGAACAAAATAAATTAACAGAACCATTTGAAATAGTAGAAATACAAGAGATAATAAAAAACTACCAAATAATAAGACACCAGGAGAGGATGGATTCCCAATAGAATTCTATAAAACATTTAAAGATTTATTAATTCCTCCCCTCCTGGAAGTAATCAACCAGATTGATAAAACACAAAGCTTACCAGATTCATGCAAAACAGCAATAATTACAGTAATACCAAAGACAGGGAAAGATCCACTCGCACCAGCGTCATATAGACCAATATCTTTACTTAACACAGATTATAAGATAATAGCTAAACTATTAGCAAACAGATTAGCCGACTATGTACCAAAAATAGTAAATCTAGACCAAACTGGATTTATTAAAAACAGACGAACAACAGACAATATTTGTAAATTTATTAACTTAATTCATGCAGTAGAAGGAAATAAAGGAAATAAAGCGGTTGCTTTGGACGCAGAGAAGGCCTTTGACAGAGTAGAATGGAATTATTTATTCAAAGTACTACAAAAATTCAGCTTACCAGAGAAATATATTAATTGGATTAAAGCATTATATAAGGGGCCATTGGCGAAAGTGACAGTAAATGGATATATATCAAAACAATTTAACTTAAGCAGATCAACAAGGCAGGGATGCCCACTATCGCCCCTATTCTTCACGTTAGCCATAGAACCACTAGCAGAACTGATAAGAACAGAAAATAAAATAAAAGACAAGGAATATAAAATCAGTTTATTTGCAGATGACATTATAGTATACTTAACAGAACCAGAAATATCAATAAAAGAATTACATAAGAAATTGAAGGAATATGGAGAAGTGTCTGGATACAAGATTAACGCAAATAAAAGTGAAGCAATGCCAATGAATAATGTGGATTTCTCAAAATTTAAGAAAGAATCACCATTCAGATGGCAAATGCAAGCAATACGATACCTAGGTATACAAATAAATAAAAACCTCGGCCATCTATATAAACTCAATTATTATCCACTAATGAAAAAAATTACAGGACGACTTAGAGCATTGGAAAGACTTACCACTAACACTAATAGGAAGGATAAACTGTATTAAAATGAACATTTTCCCAATGATACAATACCTATTTCAGGCATTGCCAATATGCTTGACGGAGAAATTCTTCAAGGAGTTAAAGAAAATAATAAGGAAATTTTTATGGAAATGGGGAAACCGAGGATAGCACTAGATAAATTAACAGAATGGTATAAACAAGGAGGCTTACAACTGCCAAACTTTAAAAATTATTATAGAGCCGCACAATTAAGTTACCTATCAGATTTTTATCAAACAAGGGAAAAGCCAGATTGGACTAGATTAGAACTAGATAAAATAGGGGAGAAGATACCTGAACATATAATCAGCTAATCCCTTTTACAATAGATAACCTTTCCTTTAGAGAATGGGAGAAAAAAGGGATCAAAAGAATAGAAAATTGCTTTTCAGGAAATAAACTATTATCCTTTGAACAAATGAAGGATAAATATAATATAACTCACGATACAGTGTTGGCATACTACCAACTGAAATCCTAGTTGAAGGACAAATTGGGAAGCAGTCTGAGGTTACCAGAGGGAAGTAATTTTTAATATGTGATTACAGACATAATGATAATCAAAAAATTTATAACAAACATGTATATTAAACTGCAAGAAAAGGAGAATGAGGAAACAAATGGTAAAACTAAACAAAAATGGGAACAAGATCTAAACAAAGATAAAGAAGGAAATATGGGAGAAGTTATGCTCAGGAACTATGAGAAATACAATAAATACGAGGTTACGTATGATACAATATAACTGGATACACAGGCTATATATTACACCTCAAAAGTTAAATAAATGGGACCCAACAGTATCTGACAGATGTTTTTGCTGTAAAAAGGAAATGGGAACAACAATTCATGCAATCTGGACATGTGAGAAAGTGAAAAAAATTTGGGAAGATCTAAACCAGATATTACCAGATATTAAATAAAATCACAAAAAGCCATATACCAAAAAACCCAGAGATCTTCCTCCTAAGTAACCTAAAAAACAAAAAATTTGGAATTGATTTGGATGATGCACAAAAAAGATTGGTTAGGATAGCTCTAGCTGTAGCAAAAAAATGTATTATGTCAGCCTGGAAATTAGAAGATAACTTGAGAATACAACAATGGTATATAGAAATGAATAAATGTATTCCATTAGAAAAAATAACATACAATTTAAGAAATAATATTACAATATTTGAACAAATATGGGAGCCATACATGAAACACAATAGAGAAAACCTACCGAGGACATCTACCACCTAAAATGACAGAAGGAGAAGGGCATGAAAAGAATTGACTCAGTGGAATTTCTTGTTTATTTTTATTGAGTGACAACATTGTTTGAAGGGTTTAATGTATCTTAGATTCTGAACTTTAAATGAATGGGAGGGGAGGTAGGGAGGGTGGGATGGGAAGTGGGGGGGGGGGAGAAAATGACACTTTATATATTTGAAAAGGAAAATGTATGTAGCTTGATCAATGTGGTTTATAGTGTGAAAAATAAAAAATTATAATAATTATTTACAAAAAAATCCCCTAATGTTTGCAGATTTTCATAATTTATGCCTGAGCCAGGGTCAGCCATCCTGTGACAGGGCGGAGGGAACTGTCCATTAGAGGAGCGGCCCCACCCATGGAATATACCCCTGGGGGAATTAAGTGTTTCATTGGGGCTGGGAACAAGGGGGAATAAAGCAGCGAAGGTGGGGGGGGGGGAGGAATAAAGAAGGGAAATGGGAGTAGGGGGTAAAACTGGCTTGAAATGGAGGAAATAGATAGGCAGAGTTAATATTGGGGTTTTTAAAGGGGAAACTGTGCAGAAAGGGAGCAGGGAAGCTGCACTCTGTGAGGGGAGGGCGAGAGCAAGGGGTGATTGGGTGGGGGTGGCGTCTCCGGGTTCAGTGATGGACAATAAGGAGAGAGCAGATTGAGAGCTGGGTTCCCCATCATCCTGGTCCAAGGTTGGGTCGGACCCAGCTGGAGGGAGGAGTGTGCAAGACCCAGCCCGCTATAGAAAGGACATAGCTGCAGGGGACAGGGTGCAGGGGGGGGGGGGTTACCAGGAGGTTACCAGGAATGGAGCCTTGGAGGCTGGAAAGGGGGTCATTGTCTTCCTTGGAATGGAGGAGGCTGAGGTGGATGTGTCTATGAGGGTCGGCAGTGAGGAAGTTTCCCCCAGTCGGGGCAGGTGAATGGCCTCTCGCCGGAGTGGACCCGCTGGTGCCTCCTCAACTTGTGAGACTCACTGAACCTCTCACCACATTCAAAGCAGGCGAAGGACATCTACGTGCATCCGCCGGGGTATCTCAAGACTAGACACCCTCTAAGAAATGTATAGCACTTACTTGGAAAGATAGAAATATACTAACCTTAGATAAATGGTATTTAGAGATGAAGTCTTGTTTAATTATGGAAAAGATATCTTTTTCAATTCGAGATAAGATGTCTTTTTATAAGCTGAAGTGGACTCCATTTGTTAAGTACTTGCAATTAAGTTTGATTTAAATATGTTTTATGTGTGATATTTTAGATTTTCTAACTTTTTTTATTAATATTTTTACTTGTTTTTTTTTGTTTGTGAGTGTTTTTTTATATATAATATTACTAACTTTATTAATTCTTCACTCTTTATTGGGGGGAAGGGTGTTTTTTTTTTCATATATATAGATTTTTTTTAGTGGCCGTATATATGGGGGGGGGGGGTTAGATTGACTTAAGTTAGGTTATTAATGTTGTGTGGCAATAATTACTTTATTTTTAATTTTCTTTAAATGTAATTTCTTTGTTTTATTCATGTAATAAAATCTTTAAATAAAGTTTCAAAAAAAAAAAAGACGAGACACCCTGGTGAAGGCCTTCTTGCCCTCGGGACAGACGAATGGCTTTTCCCCGGTGTGGACCCTCTAGTGGTCATCAGGATGGAGGTCTAGGTGAAGTCCTTGCCACATTCAGGGCTTGTGAAGGGCCTCTCCTGGTGTGGAACTGCTGGAGCGTTGTTAACTCACTCGACCTTTTAAAGTCCTTCCCACAGTCGGAGCACTGAAACAGATTCATAACTCTGGGGTCAAGAGCCTCGATCAGGGGATTAATTAATGCAGTCCTGCCCAGGTGCGCATGCTCGTGGTCAACCCAATGGAGGCTCCCAGAGAGCTGGGCAGCAAGTTAAATCAACACTGATGGCCAGGACTCATGTGAAGTATCCTCTAGCTGGGTGTTGCAGGCCCCGTAACCATAGGAGCATTCTGTTCCAGGATCCGGTGCTGCGCTCTGCTCCTGGTGCCCGGTACTGATTCTCTTTCAGTCCCTGACAAGCGCCTTACTCAGGATGCATTGCCAACTCCCCCTAGAAGGCACATAAACCATGCTCAGAATGGTGTCTGCAGAGCCCTTTGCATAGTGAAGAGCATTGTGGTCAGAGAAGCCCCCATTACTAGGCATTTTGAGGGCAGCGAGCAAACCCCCACCCTGGAAATGCAGGTGGGGAGAATGATGGCTGGGTGCTAGGAGCTGGTTCCCTCTGACACACAGGGGCTGATTTAAAATCCAAGTGAGGAAGCCTCTCCCGATGCTGCAAAGTTCACGCACACGATGTCTGTTGCTGACTGTAATACAAGAAGATCAAAAGTGGGTTTGGTCATTTGGCTCATTGAATGCATCCTGCCATTCCATCATGCTAATTTACTATCCTTTTCAACCCCATTCTCCTGCCTTTTCTCCCAACCCTTGATTCCCTTCGTACCGCCACCTTAAATATCCCCAATGAATTGGCCTCCACAGTTGCTCGCAGTAACAAATTCCACAAATTCACCACCGTCTGCATAAAGAAATCCCTCCTCTCTGTTCTAAACGGGATGTTTTGTATTCCGAGGCTATGCCCTCTGGTCAGACTCCCCCACCACAGGAAAAGTCCTCTCCACATCCACTATATCCAAGTCTTTCAGTGTTCCATGGGTTTCAATGTGACCCTGCCCTCATTCTTCTAAACCCCATCGAGTACAATCCCAGAGTCTTTGAATTCTCCTTATATAAACATCTGTCACTCCGGGGATCATCCTTGGAAACCTCCTCTCGGCCCCTCTCCAATGGAACACACCCTTCATTTGATATGGAGGCCAAAGCAGAGCTCTCACCAATGCTTCATAAAGCCTCATCACATCCCTGCTTTTACTTAGATGTACAGCACGGTAACAGGCCCTTTCATCCCATGAACCAGTGCCGCACAATCAACCTACAAATCCTGGTAAATTTCAGATGGCGGAAGGAAACAAGAGCATCCAGAGGAAAACCCATGCAGACATGGGGAGAACATGCAAACTCCTTACAGACAGCACAGGATTCAAAGCCATTCCCTATTGCTGGCGCTGTAAGAGCATTGCACTAACCACTACGCCAACTGTGCCAACCCAATATTCTCTATATTATACTGTACAGAATATTGGGGCTGGATTATATTCTGTTGAGGGATTATATTCCATCCCTCTTGAAATAAATGCTAGCATCCATTTGCCTTGATAGGAGGAAGAAGGGGGTCAGGTGACCCAAGGAGCTCCAGTGAGAAGTTAAAAAGGGTGAGGCAGCAGCAAGAAGCTGATTGGAGGAAGAAGCCAAGTATCCCTATAAAAGTTAGGGACTGTGTCGTGGAGCAGTCATTGTCGGAGTGGACTGAGTCAGAGGGGTAAGGGTTTGGCTCAACAGGCTTCAGCGAAAACAGGTGAGAAACAAGGGATAGTAGGATTCAGCAGGTGGACACAGGTAAGGGCAGGTTTTAGATATATATTTTCTTTTTCTTGTCATAAACAGTGGGAATGGCAGCCCAGACAGGGGAAAGCTCCTCTGACAGAATGTGGGCCATCAGGGAAGCTAGCCATATCCCAGACAACTTCATCTGTGAGAAGTACATCCAGCTGCAGCTCCTGACAAACCAAGTTAAGGAATTGGAGCTGGAGGTGGATGAACTCTGGATCATTTTGGAGGCAGAGGGTGTGAAAGACATTGGAGGTATAGGGATTCTATTACACCTAGAGGCAGGAAGAGGGTAGATGGGTAGAAGTTCACACTGTGTGTAGTTCATTTTTGCACTATCAATTAGTGGTAATTCTGTCTCGCCCGCAGGAAAAAGGAATTGGATGTGATGTCATGTATGTCCTCTGACAATAAATCTGAAAAATCTCATTGGTGGCAGTCAGGAAAGGGAAAGGGAAAAGGCAGGCAGTGCAGCTGTTCCACTCAATGACAAAATGACCATTTTGGATACTGTTGGGGGGGGGTACCTACCAGGGACAAGCCAGGTTGATCAGGTCTCTGGCATGGTGTATGGTCCTGAGGCTAAGAAGGAAAGGCAGGAGAAGAGGTGAGCTGTAGAGATAGGGAATTCCATATTTCAGGCCACAGATAAGAGGTTCTGTGGAAAAGATGTAATATCCCAGGTGGAATGTTACCTCCATGGTGCCAGGATCAACGATACCTCAGATCAAGTTCACGACATTCTTGGGAGGGTGAGCAGTCCATGTTAGGACCATTGACATGGATAGGAAGGGTGAGGAGGTCCTACAAGAAGAGTTCAGAGAGTTAGGCACGAGGTTGAGGGACAGGACTTCATGGGTAGAGATCGCAGGATTGCTACCCATGTCATGTGGTGGTGAGGTCAGAAATAGGAGGAAAATGCAGCTTAACTCATGGCTAAAGACATGGTGCAGGAGGGAGGGCTTCAGGTTTCTGGATCATTGGGCTCTCTCCCAGGGAAGATGGGACCTGTTCCGACGGGACAGTTTACATCTGAACTGGAAGGGGACTAAAATCCTTATAGGAAGGTTTGCTAGTGCTGCTCTGGTGGGTTTAAACCAGATTTGCAGGGGGAGGGGAACCAACTTCGGATGGGAAAAGATTATGTTAAAATGGGTTGAACATGGTGGGAATGTTCTCAGGTCCATCTATTTCAATGCAAGGAATATTGTAGGAAAGGCAGATGAGCTTATAGTGTAGATTATGACATTGTGGCCATCAGTGAAATTTGATTACAAGAGGGGCAGGAGTAGCAGATCAATATTCCGGGCTTCAGATGCGATAGAAGGGTGGGGGGGGGGGGTGGTAAAGGGGATGAAATAGGGAGGACTGGCATTGCTCATCAGGTAAATTATTGCAACTGTGCTCAGGCAGGACAGATCAGGGGACTCGTCTATTGAGGCTATATGGATGGAGTTGAGGAACAGGAAAGATATGACACAATTGTCAATGAGAATTGGAGGGGCAAATCTGTAGACAGATAGCAGATGGCTGCAGGAAACATGAGGTTGTGATAGTGGGAGAGTTTAACTTTCCACATATTGACTGGGACTCCCATACTGTAAAAGGGCTGGATGGTTTGAAGTTTGTCAAATGTGTTCAGGAAAGTTTTCTAAATCAATATATAGAGGGTGCAATGCTGGATCTCTTATTGGGGAATGAAACAGGGCAGGTGACAGATGTACGTGTAGGGGAACATTTTGGATTCAGTGATCATAACGCCATTAGTTTCAAGTTAATTATGGAAGGACAGGTCTGGGCCTCAGGTTAATTCTATATTGGAGAAAGGCCAATTCTGATTAAATTATTTTAAAATTTAGATATATAGCACGGTAACAGGCCATTTTGGTCCACGAGTCCCTGCCGCCCAATTTACAGCCAATTAACCTGCAACCCCAGTTTGTTTTGAATGGTGGGAGAAAAATGGAGCCCCAGGGAAAACCCATGCAAACACGGGGAGAACGTACAAAGAGAGTGTGGGATTTGAATCCCGATCACTGGCACTTAACAGGGTCGCGATAACCGTGTCGCCCAATCCAGTGGGGAAATCATGAGAGACTTCTTCCCTGAGAGAGTGGTAAGGCTCACTCTCACAGAAAGTACTCATTCTGGGTTTGGGTCCGTGCCAAGGTGAACCATGTTGATTCCTGTGGGGTGGGGGGGGGGGGGTGTGTTGATTGAGTGACCTCAGCCTGTACTCACTGGAGTTTCCAAGGATGAGGAGGGATCATAGGGGGTCAATATGAAAGGAATTTATTTCTTCCAAAAATATACTATATTCACAATGTTTACAATACAAGAAACTGTTCCAGACTTTTTACATTCATAATGTCAATCATGTCGATACATTTTACATCCTTCCCTCCATACCCTGTTACCACCACTGGGCACCTTGTCATTATTCCTCCCTTTGTTAGTTGAGGGGCTTCCCTTCATTCTCAGGCCCAGTGTACTGTAATGGGAGGATTCTAGACTGTGGTCCTTCCCCACATAGGCGACACCAAGCCTCAGTGCATCCCTCAGCACCTACTCCTGCAGCCTGGATTAGCCAGTCAGGCAGCGTTCCCTCACCAACATCTCCATGTGCTGAAAGACCAACAGGTTTTGGGCCGACCACAGAACCATCTTTCACCAAGTTGAGGTCCTCCATAAGTTCTTACCGTCAGACAATGTGTGTCCCCAGGAAGAGCCTGTAGATCACAGCCCTTTGTCATGGATGAACCGTGACATAGACCCTCACATACTTTTCCACACACTCTTAGCAAATCTGCATTCAGCAAAGAGGTGGGCGACGGTCTCCCCTCCACCGCAGCCTTGTGCTAGAAGCTGTTGTTCTGGAAAAACTTCTCTTTGAAAGGAATAGATAAGATAGAAGCAGGGAGGTTGTTTCCACTGACAACTGGTACCAGAACTGTGGACAGAGCCTCAAGACACAGGGGAGTAGATTTAAGGGCAGGGATAATGAGGACAATGTCCATGGAAAGTGATCGGCTGTTAACATTCTGGGCCTGAGCCCTTCTTAATTATGTCAAAAATCAGGCAAACATGCAAATAAGGTGAGGGTGGGTGGAGGGGCACAGGTCAGTAAATGGATGCAGGGGGAAGGAGGAGCCAAGAGGTGATGGGGGAGAGATCAGAGGCTGGAAAAATATGCTCTCTGATAGGGGAAAGGAATAGGGGAGGGAGCTGGAGGAAGGAAGTCAGAGGGAGAGAGAATGACGGGGGAAGGGTGGGGGGGCGCTGTTACCGAAAATTGGAGATTGATATTGACACCATCTGCCTGGAGTTAAACATCTGCAGATCCGGGATCGAGTGTGAAACACAAACTTCCTGGAGAAACTCAGCAGGTCCCGCAGCCTCCGTAGGAAATAAAGGACCATCCGAGGCCCAAAACCTTGGTTCCCCTTTACTTCCTCCGAGGCGCGATGACCTGCTGAGCTTCTCCAACATGTTGGTGTCTCACCATCTGGGTGGGAGTGGAAATTGGCTTCTCACAGAGGGTGAATCCGTGGAATTCTCACCTAATTCAGCAGAATCAGAATTTGTTGCCATGAAATTAATTGTTTTGCAGCAGCTTCATAGTGAAAACATTCGTATAAACCACCTGACAACAATGAGTAAAAATACTGCATGAAATGTAAGGCAGCACCTATAATACATCAGGAATCTGATGGCGGAGGGGAAGAAGCTGTCCTTGTGCTGCTGAGTACTCATCTTTAGGCTCCTGTACCTTTTTCCCAATGGTAGCAGAGTGAACTGAGCATGGCCTGGGTGGTGGGGGTCCTTGAGGATAGAGGCTGCTTTTTTAAGACACCATCTCGTGTAAATGTCCTTGATGGAGTGAAGTCTGGTGTCTGTGATGTTGCAGGCCAAGTTAACACCCTCTGGAGTTTATTCTTGCCCTGAGCATTGGCATCTCTGTACCAGACAGTGATGGAACCACCCAGAATGTTTTCCACGGTTCACCTGTAGAAGTATTCAAGAGTCTTCGATGACATACCGAATCTCCTCAAACACCTCACAAAGTATAGCCACTGGTGAGCCTTCATCATGATGGCATTGACGTGGAGGATCCAGGTCAAATCCTCGGAGATGTTGACACCTCAGAATTTTAAATTCTTGACCCTTACCTCTACTGAGCCCTCGATGAGGACTGGATCATGTGGAGCAGGTGAGGGTGCTTTGTTGAGTGTTTAAGACAAAGGTGGATAGATTTTTACTGGATTGTGGAATTAATGGTTGTACGGAACATGTGGGTAGAACCATAGAATTCTACAGCACAGAAAACAGGCCATCTGTCCCTTTTATTCTGTACCAACCATCATCTCCCTCATCCCACTGACCTGCTCCCATTCCATAACCCTCCAGGCCTTTCCCATCATGTACCTACAAATTTACTCTTAAAATACACCATTCACCACATCAGATGGCAGCTCATTCCACACTCCCACCACTGAGTGAAAATGTTCTCCCTAAACCTTTCCCCTTTCACCTTAAAACTGATCTCTCGTATTTATCTCCCCCAATCTAAGTGGACAAAGCCAACTCACATCCATTCTGTCTATACCTCTCATAATATTTTTAACCTCTATCAAATCTCCCCTCATTCTTCTTTGCTCTGAGGAATAATATCCTAACCTGTTTAATCTTCCCCTGTAATTCAACCCCTTAAGACCCAGCAACATCCTAGTAAATCTTCTCTACACTCTTTCAATCTTACTGATCTCCTTCCTGTAGTTTGGCAACCAGAAGTGCACACAATATTCCAAATATAGCCTCACCAATGTCTTATATAACCTCACCATAACATTCCAACTCCTGTACTCAATACTTTGATTTATGAAGGCCAAGATGCCCAAAGCTTTCTTTACAACCCTATTCACTGGCAACACCACTTTCAGGGAACAATGTGTTTGTATTCCCAGATCTCTCTGCTCCTCTGCACTCCTCCGTTCCCTACTATTTACTGTGCATCTCCTACCTTGGTTTGCTTTTCCAAAATTCATTACTTCACACTTGTCTGCATTAAACTCCGTCTGTCATTTTTTTTGGCCTATTCTCCCAGTTGGTCTGGATCCCTCTGCAAGCTTTGAAAATCTTCCTCCCTGTCCACAATGCTTCCTAGCTTTGTGTCATCAGCAGTCTTGCTGATCCAATTCACCACATTTTCATCCAGATCATTGATATATACAACAAACATCAATGGTCCCAGCACCGATCCCTGAGGCACACCACTCATTACAGGCCTCCAGTCTGAGAAGCAACCATCCACAACCACCCTTTGTCTTCTCCCACACAGCCAATTTCTAACCCAGTTTACCACCTCTCTATGGACACCTAGTGTCTGAACCTTCTGAAGTAGCCTCCCGTGTGGGTCCTTGTCAAAGTCTTTACTAAAGTCCATGTAGACAACATTCACAGCCTTTCCTTCATCCACTTGCTTAGTAACCTCCTCAAAAAACCCTACAAGATTCGTTAAACATGACCTACCACACACAAAGCCATGCTGACTGTCCTTAATCAACCCATGACTGTCCAAATTCTTATATATCCTGTCTCTATGAACTCCTTCCAAATAACTTGCCCACTGCTGACGTTTATTTTTGAAGCCTTTTTTAAGCAACGGGACTGCATGAGCTACCTTCCAATCCTCTGGCACCTCACCCATGGTCAAGGACATTTTGAATACATCAGCTAGGACCCCTGTAATTTAAAGGTCCGAGGGAATATCATATCCAGCCCCCTTAACTTCCATCTGTTCCATGGCCCTTCTGTTTGTTTCTCTTTCTTCCTTATGCACTACGTCAGTTTTCTGAGTAAATACTGATGGGGAAAAAACACTATTTAAGATAGCCCATGGCCAGATCAGCCACGATCTTATTGACTGGCAGAGAAGGCTCGAGGGGCCGGATGGCCGGCTCCTGCTCCTGTTTCTTACCTTGAGATGAACAGTGCAGCTATTGAGAAGTGGCAGCTCAGTGAATACAGAGAGGAGAAAGAAACTGAAGAGTATTCCAACAGCGTGAGGTGGTTGGGGGTTGGTATGGAGCAGTAACACAGACAGGAGGGGAGATAGCAGGATGCTCCCAATGTGGCCCCAGCTGGACTGAATGGCCTTGTCTTTGTATCTACATTGAGTGTATTACAGGGATACAAGGGGATGAGACACCGTTGATTTGGCAAAGATCCAGGACATGAAATTCAATTCCTGTAATTGGTGACATGGTTAGTGAAACATTATTGTATCACCAATGACCCAGGATTGAATCTGGTCCTGTCTGTAAGGAGTCTGCATGATCCCCCTGTGTTTGGGAGGTTAATTGGGCAGCACAGGGTTCATGGGCTGGAGAACCTTCAACCGCGTTGTATTGTTAATTTAAAAAAAATTAATTGGAATCACTAGCTGGGTGACTGTCAGGAGAGAGAAGGGGAAGATACAGACAGTGGGCGTTCCCATCAACAAAAGGTATATAATTTTGGATATACACTGGGGGTGACCACCTACCAGGGACAAGTTGAGGTGTCATATCTCCGGCACAGAGGCTGCCACCCACCACCCCCCACCCCACCTCCGGCTCAGAAGGGCAGTGCAGTGGAGAACGATCATGATTGGGAACTCGCTGGTTAGACAAATGGATAGAGGTTTCTATGAACGAGATCGAGGCTTCTGGCTGGTATGTTGCCTCCCAGGTGCCAGGGTCAAGGATATCTCTAATTGAGTTCATAGCATTCTGGAAGGGGAGAGTGAACACCCTGATGTTGGGGTCCACATGGGGACCAATGACCTAGAGAGGAGTAGGGATGAGGTCTTGAAGAGGGAGTTCAGAGAGTTGGGAAGGAAGTTAAAAAAGCAAGGGTGGTGATCTCAGGATTGGTGCTTGCACCACGTGCCAGAGCAGGTGGGAACAGGAAGTTATGGTAGATGAATGTGTGGCTGAAGGCTTGGTGCAGGGGCAGGGGTTCAGATTTCTGGGTCATTGGGATATCTTCTGGGGAAGGTCTGACCACTACAAAAAGGATGGGCTGCACCTGAACTGGAGGGGGACCAATATCCCGGTGGGGAGATTTACTAGAGTTCCTGGGGAGAGTTTAAACTACTTTGGCAGTGGGGTGGGAATCAGAATGTGAGTGAAGAGATTAGGGCAAAAGGGAACCAGGATGTTAGGGTGAAGAAAGGAAAATAGAAAAAAGTCAAAAATAATGTGCAGCAAAGACAAAAAGGCCAGGCAGGTGGAAAGACGGGTTAATTTGCTGTCCAATAGAAAGTCAGAGAAATCGGTAACAGATACTGGTCTAAGGGACGGTATTTAAATGCATGGAGCAGTGGGAATAATGTTGTACAGCTACAGATTAAAGATATGATGTTGTGGCCATCACCGAGACATGGCTTAATGATGGATGTGATTGGGAGCTGACTGTTCAAGTGTACACTGCTTCCCATCAGGGCCACCCCATCCCCTCTACCTACCTGCCTATCTTTCCTATATACTGTGTACCCTTGGATATTAAATCACTAGAAAGAAGGGACATAGGGTAGAGTGGTCGAATCCTTATGGGTTGAGTTAAGAAATAATGAGGGTAAAAGGACCTTATTTGCAGTTGTTTACAGGCCTACAAACAGCAGACGGGGAGTGGACTACGAGTTACAGCTGGAGATAGTAAAAGCGGGTCAGAAGAAGAAGGTCAAATGATTACGGGGATCATGAAAGAGGATTGGGAAAGTAGGAAGGAACTGGATCTCAGGAGAGAGGGTTTGTAGAATGCCTCTACATTTCCCCTGGTGGCTTTTTGGAGCAGCTTGTTGATAAGCCCACCAGGGGATTGGCAGGTTTAGACTGGGTGATGTGTAATGAACCTGAGGAGATTAGGGAACTAAAGGTCATGGAACCCTTGGGGAGTAGTGATCATAACACGATAGAGTTCAGTTTCAAATTTGAAAAGGGGAAGCTGATATCAGGTGTGTCAATATTTCTGTGGAACAAAGGAAATTGCAGTGGGATGAAAGAGGAACTGCCCCAAGTTGACTGGAAAAGTAAGTTTGATGGGGAACGACAGAAGAGAATTGGGATGATATTTCTACAGGATAAAAATATTCCAAGAAAAAAGAAAATTCTGATAGGAAAAAAAGGCACAAATATGGCTATCAAGGGAGGTTAAGGCTAAAATAAAAGCAAAAAGGAGGACAAACAAGGAATTAAAAATTAATGGGAAAACAGAGGACTGGAAAACTTTAAAAAAACTTACAGAAAGAGACAAGAAAAGTCATTAGGAAAGAATAGGCTAATTATGAAAGGAAGTTGGCAAATAACATAGAAAATGATAACTAAGAGGTTTTTTTAAATATATAAAGAGTAAAAAAGACGGGTAGATATAGGACTGATTGAAAATCATACTGGAGAAATTATAATGGGTAACAGAGAGATGGCAGAGGAGTTAAATTAATATTTTGTGTCAGTCTTCACTGAGGAAGACCACAGCAATATACTTGATAGTCAGAGGTCTCAGGGGATAGAATTAAACACAGTCAGGATTACTAGAGAGATATTGGTTACTAACCTGAATGAACTGAAGATAGATAAGTCTCCTGGGCCAGATGAGGTGCATCTATGGATTCTGAAGGATGTGGCTAAGGAGATTATGGAGCCATTGGAAATGATTTTCCAGAAATCAATAGACTCTGGCATGGTTCCCGAGGACTGGAAGGTCAAAAATGTGGTTCTGCTGTTTAAGAAAGGAGGGAGGCAGAAGAAAGGAAATTATAGACCTATTAGTCTGATGTCAGTAGTTGGAACGTTATTGGAGTCAATCGTCAAGGACAAGGTTATCAAAAACACATAAAGGTCCAAGTCAGCATGGTTTCGGGAAGAGAAGATCCAGCCTGACCAACCTATTGGCATTTTTGAGGAACTCTCAAGTAGGGTGGACAAGGGAGAGGCTGTGGATGTTGTGCTTTTGGATTTTCCAAAGGCCTTCGATAAGGTGCCACATAAGAGGCTGCTAAATAAGATGAGAGCCCATGGAATTACAGGAAAAGGCAGGTAGCAAAGGGTGGGAATAAAGGGATCCTGTTCTGGTTGGTTCCTGGTTACTAAAGGTGTTCTGCAGGGGTCGGTGTTGAGACCGCTTCTTTTTACAACAAATATCGATGGTTTAGATTATGGATTGAGTGGTTTTGCGGCCAAGTTGCAGATGACACCAAGATAGGTGGTGAAGTTGGAAGTGTTGAAGAAACTGAAAGGTTGCAGAGAGACTTGGACAGTTTAGGAGAGTGAGTGAAGAAATGGCAGATGAGATCCAATGTTGAGAAATGTACAGTTGTACATTTTGAAAGAGGCAGATAATGGGGTGGGGGGGGGGGGGGGCATGCCACATGATTACATGGGGTTAGACTCTAAATTGCTACTCTCCTCGATAACATTGAAAAAAAGTGACGAAAAGGTTATGAAAGTTACATAAAATAGAAGAAAGAAGTGTTTAAATGTATACAGAACAGATCAACATGTCACCAAATAAGGATAAATCTGCTACAGTCACACAAGAAATTGAACATGACAAAGAGCAAGATAAGGAAGAGAGGCCTACCTTGAGGAAGGATCCTGGAGCCATCCAGAGGTAACATCCAAGGGAGATAGGCCAGAAGCAGGGAAGACCTTGGACACTGCTGCGCAGGGTCTCCTCTGACAAAGGCCAACTACATCGGGAGAAGTGTCTCTGCACATGCACAAGGAATTGCACATGCGCAGGACACAAAAAAATGGAGGTAATTTAAAAAAAATTTCTGAAGTCTCCAGCTCCAGTGATCAAGAAAAATGTTCAGAACAAGGAATTATGAAGAAGAGGAGGAAAATTACAGATATTTCTATGTATGCAGCGGAAATAAAAAAGTATATGGACACTTTTCAGCAGTCTATGATGACATTAGCAGATGAAGTTTAAAAAAAAAATTGAAATACAGGTGCATGATCCTTTATCCAGAACCCTTGGGAGACAGTGTATTCTGAATTTTGGATTTTTCCGGATTTCAGAAAGCACATTTAAGTCCACCCAAATTGTGCTGCAGTATCCACCCCACCCCCTTCCAGTCACCCTGCCGTCTCCCCTTCCCGCCTGCCCGACACGCTGTTGGTCCCTCGCCCGCTGGACTCGCGCTGCCAGTCTCCCCCTCCTCGCCCGCCCGACTCGCGCTGCTGGTTTCCCGGCACACAAGTCGCACAGCTGGTCTCTCACCCACCTGATTCATGCTGCCGGTCTCCCCATCCTTGCCCGCCCGATTCGCGCTGCCGGTCACCCGACCGCCCAACTCGCGCTGCCGGTCACCCGACCGCCCGACTCGCGCTGCCGGTCACCCGACCGCCCGACTCATGCTGCTGGTTTTCCCCTCGTCTGCCCGACACGCTGTTGGTCCCTCACCCGCTGGACTCGCGCTGCCAGTCTCCCCCTCCTCGCCTGCCCGACTCGCGCTGCTGGTTTCCCGGCACACAAGTCGCACAGCTGGTCTCTCACCCACCCGATTCATGCTGCCGGTCTCCCCATCCTCGCCCGCCCGACTCACGCTGCCGGTCACCCAACCGCCCGACTCGCGCTGCCGGTCACCCGACCGCCCGACTCGCGCTGCCGGTCACCCGTCCGCCTGACTCATGCTGCTGGTCTTCCCCTCGTCTGCCCGACTCACGCTGCCGGTCTATCGGCCACCCGATTCACTCAGCTGCCCGAATCACGCTGCTGGTCTCCCGCCCGACTCGTGCTGCTGCCCCTCTCCCCACTTGCCAGATTTTGGAGCTTTGCGGATTTTAGATGTCCGGATAAACAATCGTGTACCTGTAATAATGCAGCAGGTGGATTCGAGATTTGAAGTGGTCGATGGAAAAATGAGAGGGAACGAGTTTGAGATTCAAGGCTTTAAAGAACAGATGAAGAAAGTACAAGCTGAAGCTGCTGCAAAAAAGTGATCAATTAATGCAAAAAATAGACATTTTGGAAAACTTTAGTGGAAGGAAATAACATCAAAATTGTTGGACTTAAAGAAGATGATGAAGGTAATAATAGATCCAGCAGGGAGATATGTAATGATAAAATGTCAGATATATTCGGAGTTTTGGAATCTACTCAATGTATATTCACCAAACGAAGAAGATCAAAAGTTTATGCAAGATATCTTTTTGAAGATAGCAGATACACAAGGGAACATATTAATAGGAGGGGATTTCAACCTGAATTTGGATTCAAATATGGACAAAACTGGGAAAAAAATTAACAGAAAGAACAAAGTAACCAAATTTATAATTAAATTGATGGAAGAAATGCAACTTTTGGATATATGGAGGAAACAACACCCAAAGGAAAAGGAATATTCATATTACTCGGCTAGACATAAAACATACTCAAGAATAGACCTATTTTTGTTATCAGCTCGTATGCAAGATAGAGTAAAAAAAAACAGAATATAAAGCTAGAATACTATTGGACCATTCACCCTTAATATTGACAGTAAAGTTAGAGGACATCCCTCCAAGAATGTATAGATGGAGATTAAACCCCATGTTACTTAAAAGGCAGGATTTTAGAGAATTTATTGAAAAACAAATTAAAATGTATTTTGAAATAAATATGGAATCAGTGGAAGATAAGTTTATACTATGGGATGCAATGAAAGCATTCATTAGAGGGCAAATAATAAGTTATGTAACCAAGATGAAGAAGGACTATAATCAGGAAACAGAGCAGTTGGAAAGGGAAATAGTAAATATAGAAAAAGAATTAGTAATGAAGGAAGATATTACTAAAAGAAGAGAATTGGTGGATAAAAAAATAAAATATGAAACACTACAAACATATAAGGTGGAGAAAAATATAATGAAGACAAAACAGAAATATTATGAACTAGGTGAAAAAACGCACAAAATCCTAGCATGGCAGCTTAAGACAGAACAAGCTAAGAAAATGGTATTGGCATCAAGGAAAAAAGACAAACAAATTACATATAATCCAAAAGAAATTAAGGAAAACTTTAGAGAATTCTATGAACAATTATACCGAATTGAAAACGAAGGGAAAGAAGGGAAAATAGATGAATTTCTAACTAAAATTGAACTACCAAAACTACAAATAGAGGAACAAAATAAATTAACAGAGCCATTTGGAATAGTAGAAATACAAGAGATAATAAAAAATTTACCAAATAATAAGACACCAGGAGAGGATGGATTCCCAATAGAATTCTATAAAACATTTAAAGACTTATTAATTCTGCCCCTCCTGGAAGTAATCAACCAGATTGATAAAACGCAAAGCTTACCAGATTCATGTAAAACAGCAATAATTACAGTAATACTAAAGCAAGGGAAAGATCCACTCACACCAGCGTCATATAGACCAATATCTTTACTTAACACAGATTATAAGATAATAGCTAAATTATTAGCAAACAGATTAGCAGAGTATGTACCGAAAATGGTAAATCTAGACCAAACTGGATTTATCAAAAAAAGACGCACAACAGACAATATTTGTAAATTTATTAACTTAATTCATGCAGTAGAAGGGAATAAAGCACCGACAGTAGAAGTTGCTTTAGACGCAGAGAAGGCCTTTGACAGAGTAGAATGGAATTATTTGTTCAAAGTATTGCAAAAATTCAGTTTACCGGAGAAGTATATTAATTGGATTAAAGCATTATATAAGGGACCATTAGCGAAAGTGACAGTAAATGGACATGTATCAAAACAATTTAACTTAAGCAGGTCAACACGACAGGGATGCCCACTATCACCTTTATTGTTTGCGTTAGCTATAGAACCACTAGCAGAATTGATAAGAACAGATAATAATATAAAAGGAATAAAAATAAAAGACAAGGAATATAAAATCAGTTTATTTGTGGATGATGTTATAGTGTACTTAACAGAACCAGAACTATCAATAAAAGAATTATATAAGAAATTGAAGGAATATGGAGAAGTGTTGGGTTACAAGATAAACGTAAATAAAAGTGAAGCAATGCCTATGAATAATGCGGATTTCTCAAAACTTAAGAAGGAATCACCATTTAAATGGCAAATGCAAGCAATAAGATACCTAGGTGTACAAATAAACAAAAATCTCGGCCAACTATATAAACTTAATTATTATCCACTAATGAAAAAATTACAGGACGATTTAGAGCATTGGAAAGATTTACCACTAACACTAATAGGAAGGATAAACTGTATTAAAATGAACATTTTTCCAAGGATATTATACTTATTTCAGGCATTGCCAATACAACTGACAGAGAAATTCTTCAAGGAGTTAAAGAAAATAATAAGGAAATTTTTATGGAGGGGGGGAAACCGAGGATAGCACTAGATAAATTAACAGAATGGTATAAACAAGGAGGCTTACAACTGCCAAACTTTAAAAATTATTATAGAGCCGCACAATTAAGATACCTATCAGATTTTTATCAAACAAGGGAAAAGCCAGATTGGACGAGATTAGAATTAGATAAAATAGGGGAAAAGATACCTGAACACATATTATATAAATGGGATGAAAAATTGGTACAACATAGAAGTTCTCCAGTATTACATCATCCCCTCAATATTTGGAAGAAGATTCATGCAGAAAGAAATAAAACAAATTATCAATTACCAAAACTAATATTGACGCAAAAAAAGTTACTCCCTTTTACAATAGATAACCTTTCCTTTAGAGAATGGGGAAAAAAAAGGGATTAAAAGAATAGAAAATTGTTTTTCAGGAAATAGATTCTTATCCTTTGAACAAATGAAAGATAAGTACAATATAACTCGAGATACAGCGCTGGCATATTACCAATTGAGATCCTACTTGAAGGATAAATTAGGAAGCAGTTTAAGTTTGCCAGAGGGAAGTAACCTTGAATATGTGATTACAGATACAATGTTAATCAAAAGATTTATAACAAATATGTATATTAAACTGCAAGGAAAGGAGAATGAGGAAACAAATGGTAAAACTAAACAAAAATGGGAACAAGATTTAAATATAAAGATAAAAAAGGAAACATGGGAGAAGTTATGCTCCGGAACGATGATAAATACAATAAATACGAGGTTACGTATGATACAATATAACTGGATACACAGGCTATACATTACACCTCAAAAGTTAAATAAATGGGACCCAGCAGTATCTGATAGATGTTTTCGATGTAAAAGAGAAATGGGAACAACAATTCATGCAATCTGGACATGTGAGAAAGTAAAAAAATTTTGGGAAGATCTAAATCAGATATTAAATAAAATAACAGAAAACAATATACCAAAGAATCCAGAGATCTTCCTCCTAAGTAACATAAAAAATAAAGAATTTGGAATTGATTTGGAGGATGCACAAAAAAGATTTGTTAAGATAGTTCTAGCCATAGCAAAAAAATGTATTATGTCAATCTGGAAATTGGAAGATAATTTGAAAATACAACAATGGTATATAGAAATGAATAAATGTATTCCATTAGAAAAAATAACATATAGTTTAAGAAATAATATTGAAATATTCGAACAAATATGGGAGCCTTACATTAAATACAATAGCGAAAACCTACCGGGGACAATCATTACCTAAGTTAACGGAAGGAAAAGGAAATGAAAAGAATGGACTCAGTAGAATTTCTGGTGTATTTTTATTGAATGACAACATTGTGTGACTGGTTAAATGTATCCTAGATTGTATACCTTAAATGGACGGGAGGGGGGAGGTAGGAAGAGTGGGATGGGAGGAGTGGGGGGATAAAATGGCACTGTATATGTGTGAAAAGGAAAAAGTGTGTACCATGGTTAATGTGATTTATGGTGTGAAAAATAAATAAATTAATTTAAAAAAAAGATGATGAAGGTCAAGACAATAAAAGATTTTTGCAATGTTGGATACCGGAATCTTTGGGACAGGCTGAATTTCAAGGAGTCCTGGAGACTGAGAGAGCCCATCGAGCACTGAGACCAAAGCCACAGCCTGATCAAAGGTCTCTTCCAATAGTTGTTAAACTCTTTTGGTATGAAGTGAGAGAGAAGATACTTGAACTGGCAGCAGAGCAAGCGAAAGAAAGACACTACAGGAGATTTACAATGGAAGTAAGATTTTCTTTGATCCAGCCATAAGTTTTGAATTACAGTACTTGAGCTGTTTTGAAAGTTTTTGTCCCAGATGGGAGAAATAGATTTTTTACGGAACCCAATGAGGCAAAAGTGTATGCCAATTCATTGCCTGAAAGAGAAAGACAAGGAACAGAAGGAATTTTCTTGTAACTGAAAAAAAGTGTTTTGAGAGAGTTTAAATAGGGAGGGGGATTTAACTTATGTGATCTATAGAAATTGAACATTGAAATTGAACATAAAAGATCTATGACAGAATCAGAATCGGCAATAAGAATATAACAAGTGATTGAATGAGTTAGAGGGGAATACAAAGCTAACCAGCAATGTCATGTGCAAGAGTTTGATTTTGATCACATCTCAAATAGATCAGGGAAATAGAGACGATATAACATCATGTGCCTCGGGGGGTGGTGGGGGGGTTTATTTCTTAGTTCTTCTTTCTATCTTTTCTTTTACTATTTTAAGCTTGAATTGATTAGGGACATTGTAATATATGTTGTTAATATAATGGGTGTGAGAGGAGTGGGAGAGGGATGATGGACAGAGGTTTTAACATTGGTACTTAATGGGAGGAAAACTGAATTTTATTAGTATTAATATTAATGAAATTCAGAATCAAAATAAAACAAAAACAATTCCTAAGTTATATGGTAAAAAACTAAAAGTGGAAATAGCTTTTTTTGTAGGAAACTCATTTGACTGAAATTGAACATGGGAGGTTAAAAAGCAATTGGGTTGGAATGGTATTGTCTTCATTTAATTCTAAGGCCAGAGGAGTAGCAACATTAATAAATAAAAATTTCCCAATTAAAATATTAGATACAACTATAGATAAAGCAGGAAGACATATAATGATGAATTAACCATGTAACCATTTATGGAGCAGAAACAGGCCATGTCGGCCTCTCGAGTCCACTAGAACAATTCCATTAGCTCGAACCCGCTCTCCGCCAATAACCCTCCAACTCTCTCACCTTCATGTACACATCCAACCTTCTCTTAAATGACAGAAAGGACCCTGACCCAACCATCTTATTTGGAAATTCATTCCATTCTGCCACCACTCACTGAGTGAAAAAGCCATCTCTAATATCTCTCCTAAAATGTTTCCCCCTTACCCTTAACTCATGGCCTCTTGTTCCAACCTCCCCTGCCCTCAGGAGAAAGAGTCTGTTTATGTCTAGACTATCTATTCATAACATAACATATAACATAACAATTATAGCACGGAAACAGGCCATTAAGCCCTTCTAGTCCACACCGAACCAAACACCCCTTTCTAATCCCACCTCCCTGCACAATGCCCATAACCCTCCATCTTCTTCTCATCCATATACCTGTCCAACCTTTTCTTAAATAATACAATTGACTCCGCCGCCACTATTTCTCCCGGAAGATCATTCCACACAGCTACCACTCTCTGAGTAAAGAAGTTCCCCCTCATGTTACCTCTAAACCTCTGCCCCTTAATTCTTAACTCATGTCCTCTTGTTTTAAACTTTCCTCCTCTTAACGGAAATAGTCTATCCATATCCATTCTGTCTATCCCTTTCATAATCTTAAATACTTCTATCATATCCCCTCTCAATCTTCTACGCTCCAAAGAATAAAGACCCAATCTGTCCAATCTCTCCCCATACTCCAGATGCTTAAACCCAGGCAACATTCTGGTAAACCTTCTCTGCACTCTCTCCACTCTGTTTATATCCTTCCTATAATTAGGCGACCAGAACTGCACACAGAACTCCAAATTAGGCCGCACCAACGTCTTATACAATCTCAACATCACCTCCCAACTCCTATATTCCATGCAATGATTGATAAAGGCCAGCATACTAAAAGCCTTCTTCACCACCCTATTCACGTGAGTTTCTACCTTCAGGGAACGATGTACCGTCACTCCTAAATCTTTCTGCTCTTCTGTATTCCTCAATGCTCTCCCATTTACCACATATGTCCTATTCTGATTCTTCTTACCAAAATGAAGCACCTCACACTTATCAGCATTAAATTCCATCTGCCATTTTTCAGCCCACTTTTCTAAGCAGCCCAAATCCCTCTGCAATCCTTGAAAACCTTCTTCATTATCCACTATTCCACCTATCTTAGTATCGTCTGCATATTTACTAATCCAATTCACCACCCCATCGTCTAGATCATTAATGTATATAACGAACAACAATGGGCCCAATACAGATCCTTGAGGCACACCACTGGTCACCGGCCTCCAACCTGACAGACAATTATCCACTACCACTCTCTGTCCTCTCCCTTTCAGCCAATGTTCAATCCATTTGACTATCTCAAAATTTATACCTAAAGACTGCACCTTCCTAACTAACCTTCCATGTGGTACCTTATCGAAGGCCTTACTGAAGTCCATATAGACAACATCCACTGCGCTACCCTCATCCACATTCCTAGTCACCTCTTCAAAAAATTCAATCAGATTGGTCAAACATGACCTTCCTCCCACAAATCCATGTTGAGTGCTCCTGATCAGACCCTGTCTATCCAGATGTTTATAAGTACTATCTCTAAGAATTTTCTCCATTAATTTACCTACCACAGATGTCAAACTTACAGGCCGATAGTTGCCAGGCTTCCTCCTTGAACCCTTTTTAAATAACGGAACCACATGCGCAATGCGCCAATCCTCCGGCACTATCCCCATATCTAATGACATTTGAAAAATTACCGCCAGAGCCTCTGCTATTTCCTCCTTCACTTCTCTCAATGTCCTGGGGAAGATCCCGTCTGGTCCCGGAGACTTCTCCACCTTTATATTCTTCAAAAGCCTTAAAACTACACCTTTTGTAATCTCTATATTCCCCATATTTACCCAATTTGCTTTTTTTATCCCACATCTCCCAATATCCTTCTCCTTAGTGAATACCGAAGAAAAGAAACTGTTCAATATCTCCCCCATTTCTCTAGGTTCCACACACAGTTTTCCACTCTGATTTTCTAAGGGACCAATTTTGTCTCTAGCTTTCCTCTTACCATTAACATATTTGTAGAACTCTTTTGGATTAGTTTTCACCCTGCTTGCCATAGTTTTCTCGTACCTTCTTTTAGCTTTCCTAATTCCTCTCTTAAGATTCCTCTTACATTCAATGTATCTTTCAAACATCTCCTTAACTCCATGCTTCTTATATCTAATGTACGCCTCCCTTTTTCTTCGAACCAAGTTTCCAATATTCCTTGAAAACCACGGCTCTCTCAAACCTTTTGCCCCTCCTTTTAACCTAACAGGAACATAAAGCTTTTGCACTCTCAAAATTTGATCTTTAAAAGACTTCCATCTCTCTACTACATCCTGCCCATAAAACAAATTGTCCCAATGCACACCCTGCAAGTCCTTTCGCATCTCCTCAAATCTAGCTTTTCCCCAATCAAAAACCTCAATCCTTGGCCCTGATTTCTCTCTTTCCATAATGACATTGAAGCTGATGGCATTATGATCACTGGACCCGAAGTCCTTTCATAATTTTAAATACCTCTATCAAGTCACCTCTCAGTTGTTTACATTCCAATGAATAAAATCCCAGTCTCCTTAATCTCTCCCTATAATCCAGATCCTGTAAACCAGGCAACATCCTTGTAAACCTCTCTGCACCCTCTCCATCTTATCTATATCTTTTCTATTATTTGGAGACCAGAACTGAGCACAGTTCTCCAAACCTGGCCTCACCAATGCCTTAAACAGCTGCAGCATCACCTCCCAGCTCCTATACTCGATACTATGATTTATAAAGGCCAGCATACCATATGCCTTCTTAACCACCCTGTCTATATGGGAATCTACCTTTAGTGAACTCTGTACCATAACCCCCAGGTCCCTCTGCTCCTCTGCGTGCCTCAATGCCTTCCCCTTAACTGTATATGTCCTATTCTGGTTATTTTTACCAAAATGCAACACCTCACACTTGTCTACATTGAATTCCGCCATCTTTCAGCCCACTCTTCCAAACAAACCAAATCCTTCTGTATCCAAGAAAATCTACCTCACTATCCACCATTCCCCCTATTTTCGTATCATCTGCATATTTGCTTACCCAGTTAACCACACCCTCCTCTAAATCATTAATATAAATGATAAACAAGGGAGCCAGCAGCACTGATCTTTGAGGTTCCCTGCTTGTCACAGGCTTTCAACCTGACATACAGTTGTCCACTATTGTAAAATTTATTCAGAATATTGGACATTAATGAATATATATGCACCAAATATAAATGATGGGAAATTTATACAAGATATTTTTATGCAATTAGCAAATGAACAGGGAAAAATAATAATGGGTGGAGATTTTAATTTTACTTTTGATTCGAAACTAGACAGATCCGCTATTGTTAAAAATAAAACAGTTAAAGCTGTGACAACTTTTATGAAGGTGAGACTCATTGATAGTTGGAGGAAGATGCATCCTTACGATAGGGATTATTCATTTTATTCTTTTAGACACAAGACACATTCATGTAAGGATATGTTTTTAGTCTCTACACAATTACAAGCCAGAATTCAAAGTATTGAATATCAAGCAAGAATATTATCAGACCATTCATCTTTAGTTATGTCAATTATATTGAGGGAAGAACAAAATGTAGGTTATAGATGGAGATTTAATATGACGCTTTTAAAGAGGAAAGATTTTTGTGACTTTATAAGACAACATATAAAGATTTTTTAGACACTAATGAACATTGAGTGACAAATAAATTTATTATATGGGACTCTATGAAGGTGTGGCTGCGCACATCTCTATGAGCGAACCGGCCCAGTTTGTACTGACATGCTGGCAGGGCAGCTGCAGAAGATGGCGCCGTCAGGGCTTGTGCTTGCCTCGTGACTTAGGCCACAGCTCATGCCCTGAGCAACGTGATGACGTCACCGTCGCACGGGGCGGAACTCCCGTTGGACTTAAAGGGGCGCACGCGAGATTCAAATAAACAGTTCTACTGGAAACTCCACCATGTTAATGGTATGTTTCTGTGTTGTAGCAGCTGCTATATAAGCTTTTTTTTTACCTTTGACAGACCATGTGAAGCGATCCCTCTCCATACGGTCCCCATTATCATTATCATTAGTAGGTCACATTAATGCAACCAAGATGATGATTTTACCAACAGTTATGTATTTATTTCAACCAATTCAAATTTTTATTCCAAAATCATATTTTGATATTATTGATTCCAAGATATCTTCAGATATTTGGCAGAATAAAAATGCAAGGTTAAATAAAGCTCAATTACAGAAAAGTTGAAAAGGGATGGGTACTTGGCTCTACCCAACCTCAGATTTTACAATTGGGGAAATAGGTAGATCATATTCTGCATTTTTTTTATTCTGATAAACTTGAAAGTCCGTCATGGATAAATCAGGAATTGAAATTGGTTGAGAAATGTTCAATAATTTCTCTATTGGGAGCTAGTGTTCCTTTTGCACTTTCCAAGGTTAGTAAACTGATAACTAATCCTATACCCAAGCACACATTATGAATACAGTTTGGGTTCCAGAGGTTCTTTGATTTTTTTAAAAATGACTCTATCTGAGATTTTGTTCTATCTAATTTTTTTTTCAACCATCTGTGAATGACCGAGCTTTTTCTTTTTGGAAGGCTGAGGGTATTCTTTGTTTTCAGGATTTGTTCATGGAAGAAGATCTTATGTCCTTTGAGCAGCATTCAAAGCTGTCTAGAAGTGGAAGCTCAGAGAACCCAGAGAGGAGAAAGTAACTGAAGAGTATTCCAGCAGGGTGAGGGTTTTGGGGGCTGGTCTGTCTCATTCGCATCTGTTTAGATATTTTCAAATTAGACATTTTTTAATGCTATATTACCTACTATATCAGTCAGATATGGCTATCTCAGAAGGGTTTAATAGCAATTATATATGTTATTAAAATTGTGACCAATCTTTCATTTTCCTTTAAAAATATTTTTATGGAGTTTAACATAATCATCCTACATTGATAGTCTATTAATATTACAAAGAAATGTCATGTCATGTATGTGTCATAAAATTAATATAAATGTAATTCTAACAAAATTCACCCATATCTGTTAATTTTATATTAGCTGTTAATTATAAACCAATTGGGTTACATTATACTAACATTTGCCACAACTCGGCATAATATCTAACTCAATGATATACTCCAGAACAATCATAATTAAAGCATATATAATCAGTTAATCAAGAAAAAAGGAAACAATCCTAAAACTAGCTCTAATCTAACCCCTTCCTCCACTTGAGAAAAGAAACAGGTACAGAAGTGGATCAAGTAACGACCCTTCAGGGACCATCGACGGAACATCAAAATGACCTCAAACTGCCAATCGTGGTAGTGTTTTATGAAATGAAATTTTCTATCAATATTATACTTAATTTTCTCTGACATTTCATTACATTACATAATGAAGCCACTTTCAGTGAAAATTCATCTTTCCACTTAATTAAAACTGCCCGTCTGGGTATCAACGTACTAAAAGCTAAAACTTTCTCTTGAGATGCCAACAAAAGTATATTTGGTTCATGAGAAAATCCAAACAAGGCAATTAAAGGGCATGAATATATTTTAATCTTAAAAATCATTCATAAAGATTGAAAAATGCTCTCCCAAAATTGAATCAATGTGGCTTCAAACATGTTGCACTGGATCAACATCTGCATAGAAATGAGATCATTTAAGTTTAGACATATGTCTTCTAAGTACCACCTTAAATTGAATGCCTTGCACAAAATGAGGAATAATTAATCCAACTAAGAGTGAATCTGTGGAATTCTCACCCAAATTCAGCAGTGGAGGCTGCCTTGTTGAAAGTATTTAATACACGTATGGGTAGATTTTTAATGGATTGGGGAATTAAGGGTTGTAGGGAAGTGGGTGGGTAAGTGGAGCTGAGTCCACGGCAAGATTAGCCACGATCTTATTGACTGGCAGAGCAGGCTCGAGGGGCTGGATGGCTGACTCCTGCTCCTGTTTCTTACTTTGAGGTGAACAGTGCAGCTGTCTAGAAGTGGAAGCTCAGTGAAATCAGAGAGGAGAAAGAAACTGAAGAGTATTCCAGCAGGGTGAGGGGTTTGGGGGCTGGTCTGGAGCAGAAACACGGACAGGAGGGGAGATACCAGGATGCTCCCAGTGTGGCCCCAGCTGGACTGAATGGCCTTGTCTTTGTACAAGGGGATGAGACACTGTTTTCAAACACAGCTGCTTTATTTGGAACCACAACTCCCTTGGCTTCAACATAACAATGGAAATGATTAAAAAAAAACAGTCAAACTGCAAAAGTACTGAACTGGGGAAGGGCTCAATATGAAGGGATGAGGCAGGAACTTGTGAGAGTAAATTAGGGGTGAAACCACAGACGTCATGTGGAAGGAGTTTAGGGACCACTTGTGCAGGGTTCAGCATAGGTTTGTTCGACTGGGACAAGGAAAGGATGGGCGGGAAAGGGCTGATGAAACAGATCAGGCAACAAGTCATGAGGAAGAAGGAAGCAGACATTAGTTGTAGGAAGCAGGAAGGGCTCATGTGAAGTATATGGTCGCTGAAAAGGAGTTGGGAGATCTGGAAGTGGGCAGAGAAGGCCTTGGACATGTAGGATTAAGGAGAACCTCAATATGATGAAAATGAAGGAGGGACCACTAAAGGATAAAGGAGGCAACATGTGGTTGGGGAGGAGGAGGTTGGGGAGATATATTATATATATCTTTAAGAGATAGATCGTGGAGATTCAGTGTAGGTCACTTCACAGAGTAATATAACATGTCTCATTTAAAATGCAAGAGCTTTGCTGAAGCTGGACATTCAGGCCCCAGTGATTTTTGCAAAGACAATGGAACTGCTTTGGAAAGAATTTCAACAGCAGGTGCAAATGGAAAATCCAGGTCAAGTGCTGAAAAATATCTTTCAAGGATGGGGTTTGGAGCCTTGGGAGGAGGTTTGGTTTCGAGCTGGCAGCTTGTTGAAACCCCATTTTGAAGACGAGTTGTGAGCTCTGAGTACAGCCTGTTGTAAACCCTTGTGGTCCTTACAAGAGGAAAGAGCCAGCTAGTCTGTTTCTCCTGAAATAAGGGAAACAAGAGGAACTCTGTGGTGACCTGGAAGAACAGGTGATCATTTGGAAAACCCTGATGGGGAATGTTTTTTCGGCAAGACACTGAAGTGACTGATCAGAGGAAATCAGTGTTTGTGTATCCAACGAGCAAGAAATCATTTACCCGTAAGCACCAGAGCCTGGTGAAAATTCATTAATGTTGAATTCTGTGCACAGTATAAGAGTTGCCTGATACCGGTGAATTTGGAGAAGTGAGAAGTGAATGATTGGACTATTAAAGCAAAGAACTTTCCTGAACATATACACAATACATACATGTGCGCTTAGAATTAGAAGGGGGGGGGGGAGTTAAGTTAGTAGTAATAAGTTAAAGTTTGATTCTGTTTTCATGATTAAAGATAATTCAAAGCAACTTTTGATTAAGTAATCATTTGTCTTGGTGAATTTCTATTGCTGCAGGGTTTTGGGGTCCTCTGGGCTCGTAACAATATTTTGCATCAATATTCACAAAAGTACTTTGATCAGGATGAGGTTGAAATTGAACAGGCCCATGTGCTGGGCAATGTGGAAATTGAAGAAGTGGAAAAGTAGGATCTTCTTAAAAACCTCATGATTGATAAATCCCCAGGGCCGGACATGAATTCCCCAGGGACGTGAGAAAAGAGATAGCTGGGGCAGTAGCTTTGAATCCTCTTTGGCCATAGGGGAGGTGCTAGAGGATTGAAGGATGGCAAATGTAGTTCTCTGGTTTTTAAAAAGGGTAATGGGGAGAATCCTGGGAATTATAGATGGCAAGTTTTATGTCAGTGGTGGGTAAACTAATGGATCTAAGAGCATTTGGAGAAGTCCAGTCTAATCAAGGTTAGGCTGCATGGCTTTGTGAAGGGAAGATCATGCCTCACAAGTCAGAATGAGGTTTTTGAGGAGGTAGCAAAAGTAATTGATGAGGGGGAGAGTGGTAGATGTGGTCGACATGATTGTAGCAAGGCATTTGACAAGGTACCCCATGAGAGACAAATCCAGAAAGTCATGAGGCACGGGATCGGTGGACCCTTGACTGTGTGGATAAAAAATTGTCTGGTAGGTAGAAAGCAGAGAGTAGTAGTGGATGGAAAGTATCTGCCTGGAGGTCGATGACTAGAGGAGGGGCCGCAAGGATCTGTTCTGGGATCCCTGCTCTTTGTGATGTTTATAAATGGATGAAGAGGCGGAAGGGTGGGTCAGTAAGTTTGCAGATGACAGGAAGGTTGGAGGAGCTGTGGATGGTGCTGAAGGTTGTTGGAGGTTATGAGGATATGGACAGAATACAGAGTTGAGCAGAAAAGTTGCAGGTGGAGTTCACTCTGGATAAGTGTGAGGTAATGGACAAACCAGGAGGCTGACGACAGGGTTAATGGTCGGTTACTTAAGAGTGTGGATGAACAGAGGGATCTTGGGGTTCAAATCCATACATCCCTCAAGGTCACCACACAGATTGATGGGATAAATAAGAAGCCTATGGGATGCTGGGCTTCATTAATGGGATATGGAGTTTAGGAGTAGAGAGGTTTTGTTGCAACTCTACAAATCTCTGGTAAGACCACAGAGTATTGAGTTCAGTTCTGGTCACCTCATTATAGGAAGGATGTGGAGGCTGTGGAGAGGGGGCAGAGGAGATTTACCAGGATGTTGCCTGGATTGGGAAACGACTCTTATGAGGCAAGGTTAGCAGAGCTGGGACTTTTCACTGTGGAGCGTAGAAGGATGAGAGGTGACTTGATAAAGTTCTACAAGATTATGAGAGCCATAGATAGGGTGGACAGTCAGCACCTGTTTCCCAGGGCAGGATCAGCAAATGCCAGAGACAAGTCTAAAAAATGAAGGGAGAAATGTTTAGGGGAGAGTGGATCCCTGGAATGTCTTGCCGGAAGATGGTGGTGGAGACACGTGGATGAAAGGAAAATAGGTTATGGGTTAGGGAGGATTTAGTACTTTTTTTAAGAAATGAATCTATCAGCCCATCAAATCTTCACCACAAATCCATCCTGAGCTAAACTGTTCTCACATCTAATTCCAGTATCTGGCCTTTTCCCCATATCCCTTGATACCCTAATTAAGATACCTGTCAATCTCCTCTTTAAACTCCAATGATCTGGGTTCCACAGCTGTACATGGCAACAAATTCCACAAATCCACAACCCTCGAGCTTAAGAAAATTTCTTCTCCTCTCTGTTTTAAACAGATACCTTTTGTTATGAGTTCAATGAACCCCATATACCAGCAGCAATAGAAATGTGCCAAAGCAATGTTTCCTTAAACAAAATTAGTATAGACAAAGTTGTTGCCCTTTGACGGTATGTGAAAGGCATCCAAAGAGCTGGGTCTCTGACTCAGAAGCTGGGGAGACTGGCTAACGAAACAGCTAAGAGGCTCCAAACAGCTGGGAAGGTGGTGCAGTAGAGACAGTTGTCCTTCATACAGTGACAATCCAAAACCAAATCGACCCTGATTATTCTGGCAGGTCGTGGGGAGACCTGTATGTCAAGGCTACTGTATGAACAGCCCTGACAACATGACTAAGTGGGTGAACTACATGTAAAAAGAGAGACTCATGAGAAATTGATACAAAATCCCTTTATACAATGCTTTGCTACTGGATGGATCCAGTGGCTGGAGAAAAAAAGTTTATGCTCCTATCTTCACTTGTAGATTTATTGTTTCTATACTATCCAAGTCCACGTCAGCTGCAGGCTCGTTTGTGGCTGACAAGTCCGATGCGGGACAGGCAGACACGATTGTAGCGGTTGCAAGGGAAAATTTGTTGGTTGGGGTTGGGTGTTGGGTTTTTCCTCCTTTGCCTTTTGTCAGTGAGGTGGACTCTGCGGTCTTCTTCAAAGGAGGTTGCTGCCCGCCAAACTGTGAGGCGCCAAGATGCACGGTTTGAGGCGTTATCAGCCCACTGGCGGTGGTCAATGTGGCAGGCACCAAGAGAGCCTTGGTGCAACGAGCCTGCAGCTGACGTGGACTTTTTACCCCCTCCATAAATCTTCGTCCGCGAAGCCAAGCCAAAGACTATCCAAGTATCGCCCACAGTCCTTTTAGTAGTTATCGTGAAATGATAAAAGGAAGGAATGAAATAATAATGAATAAAACCCTTTGAATATTAAAACTTTAGAAGCTTGTTGGAATTCAGTGTCCAGGGAAGAGGTGAAAGGTTAAAAGTAATATCATTTCAGTGTCTCTCACAGACTGGTACTGACTGCAACAACCTTGGGGTGCCTCAGGAGAGAGTCAAAGCAGAGAGTGCAGTATCCTTATTCTTATATATCCTAATTTCCAAGTACCATCTTCCAAAGCATGAGCTGCCATATCTCAATTTAGATCTCTTTAATCCAACAAATCAAACTGTGGCTGATGCTTTATGTAGTTTTAATTTGTTGATAGAAGGGGTAAACATTTTGCATAGCTTCACATTAAGACTTTAAAAATGATGAATAACAAAGCATTTACTGTATTATATATAGATATACCAAAGGTATATAAAGGTACAAAATTTTAAATAGACACAAAAATTCAAAGAAAAATTTCTCATGCTCACGTTTCCTTTACATCTTGTAGAATGAAGATGCAAGCACTTATCCTGGGCAGAAATTACGACATATTACATCAGTCACTATGGTAACATTACAAACAATAGTTCTCTGAAAAAGACAGGCACAATGTTTACTAAGAATTACAAAAAAACACATGGGCTTACCTTTACATTCCGGCCCTTAATTATTATAATAGACATCAATGACTAATATATAATAATTACTATTACAGATGCACAAAATAATACAAGTATAAGATTAGAAATCAAAACTTTCAGCATCCTGTAAAAGAGAGATTTTAGTAATAGATCTATTTAAATAACCAGTCTTGGTTTTAATCTGCACTTGCCAAACAAATCCTTTCTTGTCTAGACCTATATATACAATTTTCTCCAGCATCCAAGAATGTCTTGGTGAAGAATCGTCCATGATAATTACAATATCTCTACATAGAAAATTGTGTTGCATAAGACCATTTTAATTGTTCTTGTAATAATGAAAGATAGTCTTTAATCCATCTTTTTCAAAATAAATCTACAATAATTTGCACTTGTTTTTCCATCTGTGTCTTGCATAAATATCTTCTTTTTGAAACTGACCTGTTTTCTCATGTATATGTCATGCAACCAAATCAGAAACATGAAATTCCTTAGCTAATATAATTGGATGTTTCACTTCTTCTGGCATTATTGCTTTTTCCAATCTTCCTCCTATTCTCAATACATCATTTACAAGAATAGGATTCAGCTTGTAAATGCGACTTGTTTTTGTAACATTCAGATTCTTCAATTTCATCTCGTTATCAAACGCATTTTTCTGACAGAAACTAATTATCCTCAATTCAGCATTCACCAACTCATCAACTGTTAAGTAACAGCTCTCTCAAGTCTTCAGATACTCTTTCTTGATAGGTTAAAAACTATGTTTTTACATCGTAAGGATCCTTGCTACTGCCTTTTTCAAATGAAGCCATGAAGAATGATAGCAAATTAATTGAGTGATTGCATCATTTTCATTAGATATTTGAATAGCATTTACATTAGTGTTTTGGATTCCATGATCCTTCAATGAAATTTCTTTTCATACTTCCGGATTTTGAGGCCACTCTTCTTGAGGTCACAAAAGAAATTGTGGACTGGACACCCATGATTTGGCTCCAAAATTTTCTAACATTTAAAGACTCTCAATCTAATATATCCAATTTTGTGTGATGGATTCTGGTACAGTTTCATCCCATCCAAATTTTCTTCTGCACAATTCTTGCAGAATTTTCTTGGCTATTAATACTACTGGAGCCAACATTCTGAAAGGATCGTATATTGAACGTACGATCGAAAGAATACCTCTTCTTGTTTAAGGCTGTTCTTTCAAAAAAATTATGAATTTGAAAACATCAGATTGAACACACCATTGCACACCTAAGATTCTTTCAACAGGTAGAACGTCACAATCAAAGTCAAGATGTTTTATCTCCTTTGCTCTTTCTGCCTCAGGAATAACAGCCAACACATCTCGACTGTTGCTAATCCAATTCATAAGGAAGAAACCTCCTTTATTACAGATCTCCTTTAACTCTTGATAAAGATCTATTGCTTCTTTTTCTGAAATAACTGAAGCATGACAATCATAGAAATTATTAGCAATGATTTCTGAAATTTGGTTGACATTCACGTTCAATGTCTAATGATCACTAATTCATTTTCCCTCCTAAAGGTCCATTAATTGTCCATCCCAGCAATGTTCTCACAGCATAAGGCCCTTCATTTTGAATCATTATTACTTCTACAAGTTTAAGGGCTTTTGGTACCTCTAATCCAATTAACATCTCAACCTTGGCATCAATCTTAGGTAAGCAAACATCTTTTAGATGAGCCCACCGGCAGATATCATCCTTATATGAAATATTCTCTTTATTTACAGGCATAGTCTTCTGAGTATATACACTTGGAAGATCTCAAAATTCATTGCTATTCAATCCAGCAATTTCTAAACCTGAAACTATATTAGTTTCAATGTTCTTTTCATCATTTATTGTCTTCAACAAAACCTATGATCTTTTGCCCTGAAGATTAACTTTATTAATTAATTCAATAGTACAAAATGATGCAATACTTCCTGGATCGAGAAATGCGAAGGTCTTCAGTACGAAACTCCCCTTTTTTGCTTCAACCTGCACAGGAACTATTGATAGGGCTCTGTCACCAGCCCCAGTAAGACTGTTTGTCTGAACTGAAGCTAAAGCATCCTCTCTGACTGTCTTGTTAGTCTTGGATTCAGATTGTTTGACTTCCTTCTCAACTTTACTTTGTTGAGTATGCCGTAACTTGGGATGCTTTAAACTGCATATATCACAACTTGAGTCCCTTATTACAAGTTTTGCTGATGTGTCCTTTACACAAGCAACCAAAACAGATTCCATTCTTCTTTAAAAAAGTTAATTTCTCATCATATGACTTTTTCTCTAATCGTGAACATCTTTCTAAAGCATGCTTACCTTTGCAATACAAACAGCTTTTCTCAACAGTCTGATCTTCCTTCACCTTGGTTTCCTTATTCTTTCCTGTGCTTGTATCTGACACAGCAATAAAAAAGGTATTTCCCTTTGGTTTCTGTTGAGACAATGCCTTCTTTACTTCTTTAGGAACTATTGAAGTATCCTTAATATTTCCAAATACTTGTAGTGTTAACAGCCACATGCCAATAAAAAAATTGTACAAAATCCTCAAAAGTGGTGGCCCTCTAGGAAGCATCTTAAACTTTGCAATTTTGTTCTCCATAAAGAATCTGTTTGCTCGAGGTTTTTACCCAATTAGACTCCTTTTTATCCATCTTTGGTTCTTCACACTGCAACCTGCCTTCTGCCCTTGCTTCTCCTAGTTCCTGGGAACTGTAAACAAATTTTGTATCTTACTTGGTCCCTTTAAGAGAGTTGCTGCTGGCAGAATTGTCTGTGTGCTTTCGCAAACAAACTTTCTTATCACAATGCTTATGTTTACAATAGCATCTTCTAGGCTTCCTGCCAATTCTGGTACCAGAGCTGTGGCTTATCTTTTTCAAGGACGCAAGTGTCAGGCTAGTCCTTTGGCTCGATTTCAAACTGTGCAACTCAAAGAAAGGTTCCCACAAATTTCTAGAATTTTTTATCATTACAGTGTGGATGTCTTTTGCTCTAAATCAAGTTGTTAATTCTTTTAGACAAATTTTACCAGGAAGACCAGGAAGTACCAAGGGGAAGTGACCCAAGAGATCTGATGCAGTTTAGATGAAAACTCCCAATGTACAGATGCAGTGGGTTGACTGGGGATTATACAAACACACAGAGAGCTGGAACCGCAAAGAAATCCCCATTGGGATAACAAGCTGGACCTCAATCGTCGATGCCACCTGCAAACTGGAGGGGCAACACCTTGTATTCCATCTCCGGAGTATCCAAATGACGGCATGAACATTGATTTCCAATTTCCGTTAACACAAGAAATATGAGCAGGAGTAGGCCATCCGGCCCGTCGAGCATGCTCTGCCAATGAATGTGAACATCGCTGACCTAATAATAGGCTCATCTCCACCTACCTGCCTTTTCCCCACATCCCTCAATTCCCTTACTATGCAGAAATCTATCCAACCTTATCTTAAATATATCCACTGGGGTCACCTCCATTGCTTCAATGGGCAGTGAATTCAAAAGGTTCTCCACCCTCTAGGAAAAGCAGTTCCTCCTCATCTCTGTCCTAAATCTACTACCCTGAATCTTGAGGCAATGTCCCCTAGTTCTGGTCTCCCCCATCAATGGAAACAACTTGGGGATCTCATTCTTATATCTGCCTTTCATAATTTTTGTGAGATCCCCACTCATTCTTCTAAGTACAAGCAAACAATTCACTCTCTCCTCAGTGGCCAACCCCTTCACCCCTGGAATCAATGTGGTGAAACTCCTCTGCACTGCCTCAAAGCTAGGATATCCTTCCTCAAGGAAGGAACCCAGAACTGCACTCAGTGCACCAGATACAGTTTCACCAGTACCCTGTACAATTGGAAGAGAACCTCCCTGTTCATAAATTAATCCCTCCAGCAATGAAGCCCAACATCCCATTTGCCTTCGCAATATCCTGCTGCACCTGCAAATCAGCCATTTGTGATTCATGCACAAGCTCTCCTAAGGCCTTCTACACGTCAGCATGTTGCAATCGCTTACCATTTACTGGTAAATAATACTCTGATCTTCCGTTCGTCCTTCCAAAGAGGAGAACCTCATATTTGGTAACATTGTCTGCTGGAGATAACGTCTGCCAGAGCCTTTCCCCGCCTCATTTTACTCTCTCTGCATAAGTTCCGTATCCTCTCCTTGATTTGCTTCTCCACTCAATTTAGTGTCATCAGCAAACTTAGATACACTACACCGTGCATCTTCCAGATGGTTCATGTGAACAGTTGCAGACCCAGCACAGATCTCTGCAGCACCCCACTCACCACTGATTTCCAACTAGAGAAACACTCCTGCACCCCAACTCTCTGCTTTCTATTGATTAACCAATCCTCAATCCACACTGATACATCTCTCCCAACTCTGTGCATCATTATCTTCTGTAAAAGACTTTTATGCAGCACCTTACTGAACACATTCCGAAAACCCAGGTAAACAACGTCCATCTGCTCCCCTGTATCAACCGCGCTCGTTAGATCCTCAAAGAACTCCAGTAAATTTGTTAAACAGGACCTGCCTTTGCTGAGTCCATGCTGCTTCTGCCTGATGGATCCATTTCCCTCCAGATACCTTGATATTTCTTCAGCATTTTCCCCAACTACAGATGTTGAACGAACTGGCCTAGAATTGCCTGCCTTTTTTGAACAGTGGCATTACATTCGCCATCTTCCAATCCACTGGGACCTGCTCAGAATCCAGAGAACTTTGGAGTATTATCTCCAAAGCCTCAACTGTAACTTCTGCCATTTCTTTCAGTGCCCTTCACTGTTCCTAATCTCTACCCAAACGAACTCAACATTTTGCTCCTCAGATCTTACATCATCTCTCACTACGACCCTGATCTCATCCTTAACTAAGAGCGCTGCTCAACCTCCCTTACCTTTCTGCACATCCTTCCTTATTACCTGATATCCTCAGATATTTAATTCCCAATCCTGTTAACCCCTTCCCTCATTCCTGTCTCCTATCCTGCACAGCCCCACCCCCCTCCCTGCCTTCTCCAGTCAGAGGGAAACCCTCTGCCATCTCCCTGTCACTTCTCAGCTTCTTTCTCTTCTCCCCTCCCACCTGTATTCACCTGGGACCTCTTACCAGTTAGGCTGTGCCCCTGCCCCACCTGCAGCTCCAGCTCTCTGCGTATTTATCTAATCCTGGTCGGCCACCTGATCTTCGGATTTTTCAACTAAACCCTCAAATCTCCCGGGTCACTTCCCCTTTGTTTGGACAGACCTTGACTGACCTGTACCTTGGTGGATATTGAATAAAAATGGCTGGGATCGGAAGATTTTGGCCTCATTCTGAAGCACCTTCTGTGTGACATTATCTCCAGACCCAACAGCATGTTGCTGCCCGAATGTCCTTTAAAATGCCTCGACCTCTGCCTCTGCCTGTGCCACTGTCATGCGAGTTTTGTTGAAAGTGGACCTGATGTTGCTCCAAAACCAATATAGCTGCATAAACAAACTTTCAATGGTTTTGTAAAGGGGCATTGTGAGTTCGTGTACCTATTCTTAGCCAGTTTGACAGGGAGCGATACTGTTTTTCTTTTTAAATTATTTTAATAATAAGCATCCAAACAAAAAAGGTATAGTTCAAGATGATATGGACAGTTACACAAACTAAATAAGACATTCTGTTTAACACTAACATACATAAATTGTAAATCATATCCATAATTCATATTCTAAATAGTTTATACCTTTGTTAGGAAAAATACTCTAATAGCAAATAAGAAAGAAGAGTAGAGGTGAAAAGCTCAAAACCCCTGACCGAACCAGATGCGATGGTAAATAATATAAAGAATATGGAAAAGATACAAATCAGACAATTTAATTACATTGAGTTAAATTATTAAGTAAGATAGTGAGTCATAACTGACCTCCATAACTTCTATTAGCTGCAGAGCTTTTAACAGATTTTGACAAAAGGGACGTTATTAATAGGAGAATCAGTATAAATGTCAACAGAATATCTTGTACTTAAAATGCATGCAAGGGTGAGTGCAAAAAGTTCCACTTTTTGAGCAGATCATGGTGAAGAGAAAAAGCACTTTCAGGACATTCAGAATCAGAAACAACAGCACAGACAAAGCACCACTGACCAGCATCACCAATAAAAGCGCTGCCATCCACATAGAGGGTGAAATCAGTCACACAGGGGGAAGCAGATGGAGGAAGGTTCTCTTTCCCCCTCTGTGAAGGAACAGGGGAAACTGAAGAGGAACCAAGAGATGTAGAAGCTGCCACTGCAGGGAAAGCAGCAGATATAAGGCAGGAAAAACCACGAGGACATTGTGGAGATCGGGCAATTCAATCATCACCAGTTTATTCCAAATCCCTTCCCTCAAACAACAACGGTAAGCCAGCACAGACCGGTTCTTCCTTTCTTGCACTTTTTTCCCGAGCCCAGTTAGTCAGCGCTGCACTTAATCTTATCTCTGTGTCTTTGTACCCTCGTCATACATTTTCTCTGGATTCTCCTGCCTGCATCATCAACTTTCTCCGAACCTGGATCTGTACCTTCTCCTCTTTAATCTAATAACTGCACCACACCAAACATTATCAACTCACTGGACTATCATCCCCACTCTGAATAGACAGTCCTCAGTCCAATTCTCCCAAAAGACTGAGTCTTGACTCACTGTCCAATTTCCCCCCTCCCCCATAGACTAAATCCCCTGACTCACTGTCTAATTCCCCACCCACCAATAGACCGAGTCCCCTGACTTGCTGGCCAATTCTCCACCCCCCAATAGATTGAATCCCCTAACTCATTGTTCAATTCCCTACCCCTCAATAGACTGAATCCCCTGACTCGCTCTCCAATCCCCCACCTTCCAATAAACAGAGTCCCTTGACTCGCTGTCCAATCCTTCCCACTGACACATCCATAGATGGATGATCCATTCATAGATGGAGTCAAGCAGCTCACTGTCCATTTATCAAATAGAATGAGTTCAATTCAACTGAATATCCAAACATGCTGCCCAATTAAAACATACTAACCTCATGCGATCAGTATTCTTTCCTGCAGGTCCTTATGTGGATCCTGTCAAGGTATTCCAGTCAACATCAGAGCAAGAGGGTAGAAAATGAACCACCAGGGCATCGATGGCGGGAGATCAAGGTAAATTTGCCTCTGGTGTCCAATCTCCCTCCAACACTGGCTCAGCCATGACCTTGATCCGTGATTCCTTCTTGGTGTGAAAGATGAGTAAAACTAATATGAAAATATGAGAAATGAATAAAGCCAGTATGAATAGGATAAGGATAGATATTAGAATGTAGGAAGTAAAGTTAGTCTGAATAAGATAAGGGTCTTCTAGCCTTAGACAGAATTAGCAAGTTCTGCATATAAGAAGTTAGTAGCCCTGAGAATCGGGAAGGTGTGAACAAGAACAAAGGCAGGTTTGTGAATAAGGACAATAAGGACAATGGCATGATGGGACACCGACAGGATACCCCCTGGTCCTCCAAGTTCACAGAAACAGCACGTAGGCAGACAGGATTGCCTAATGCCAAACTCATCCAGGAGGCAGAAGAATGTAAGGGGGAGGGTACTTCTATACTGAAATAAACTGTATAAAAGTTGGGTGAGCCCTAGTGTGTGTGTGTATTCCCAGGGTATGGGGAAAGCACCCAACTTTGCATTGTTGTATAATAAATGTTCTTTGTTCTCAATTTTTGTCTCAAGCAATTTCTGTGAAGGTACTTCTGTTTCTCACAAATGGGGGCTCGTCTGCGATCCCACTCCCTCCACTGACAGAGTGCCCGACGACGAGGGTAGGTGCACCCCGGCTGATTCAGCTGGACTCACGGACGACGGGTGACTTGTCAGTGGATGAAGCGAGTGATATCCGAGAAGAGGCATTGAGAACAAACGACGAGAGGACGTTAAGAAAGTGCGCTAGGAATAGCTACTGGATCCCGGTAAGAGGAATTTTACTTACCTGTTAGTATGGGAGGTGTGAGTAGCAAGGGAAATAGTCCTAAGGAAGGACGGACGATCAGATAACTAAGCAAAGTCCATTAGGATTAATGCGATCTGATTGGGGTGCAGGGAGAACCCGCGGGAAAGACAAACAGACCATGGTCAGGTATTGCTGTCTGGAATGGGTTAAAAAAAAACCCGATAAAAGGGAATTCGGTATATTGGCCAAAGTTTGGATCCGATGAGGACTGGATGTGTCAGGCATTGAACATCTGGCTCTATCAAAATCAAAGAGATAATATTGAGAGCAGAGAATATGCAGCCTGCTGGCTCAGTGGATCGGTTAATCAACTGGTTTTGAATGAAAAGGAATGAAAGGACAAGAAGGATGAGGAACCTTTTGTCCCTGAAACACAAGGATGGGATGTGTTACATTCCCTTCCTACACCTTATGCTGCTCCTATGCCAGCTCCTATCTTTCCCCTCTCTCCTATGCTCTACCCTTCTTCACCTTTCCCTCCTCCCCCACAGCTAAAGAAAGGAGAAGAAAGTAGGGGTGGTATGATGACCCATTCACAAAGTACTAGATTACCACTCAATTGACAAGAGAGGGAGGAGACTTTGATTCAGAACAGTGTGAGACCCTCCGGGAGGGAAGGGTAGAACCCTTTGATTCATTTCCCGGAGAGCAGGAATCTGGACATTATAAAGGAAAGGATAAGCCAGAAATTAACTGGATGAGACCTTTACGGGAAGTTTCCGTGGGAGGGGGTGTCTCGGTTTCGTAAATGTGCCCCTGACTAGTACGGAGGTGCGTAACTTTAAGAGAGAAATGACCTCCCTGATAGAGGATCCTCAGGGATGTGCCGAACAATTAGATCAATTTTTGGTACCAAATATATATACATGGGTATTAATGGGCTTCGTTACTAATTCAGCCCCAGACATCAGGAGAAAATTGCAGAAGACTGAGAATTGGCATGACACAGCTTTTACAGATTGCACAAAGGGCATACATCCAGAGTCTGAAGATAAACAGAAAGGAAAGGCTAAGATTTTGATGCAGGCAGTCAAGGAAGTTGTGGAGGAACAGCAGGGAAAAGTTAGAGGCTGTGTGGCAGCTCCTGGACGATGGGAGAAGTGCCGGGAGTGGGAGAGTAGAGACCAGAGATAATTTCATAAATCACGACTTCTCACTTCAGTCACTGACCAATATTAATTAAAATTCATGCTAAAATGTAAATGTCATAAATGATCGTTTATCAATACTGTAGAATGAGCGAATTTAACTACCAGTTAATTTCATTTTATGAAATAAATTGTATTCAAATGTGATTTTGCACAGGGAGTACGTGAGAGTTGAGCAATGGAGAGTTGAGCAGGGAGAAATGTTTGCGCAAATAGGGTGAGTTCTATACGTCTTATTTTTTTAAGTGTATATAAGATAAAGAAAGGATCTGATGTGTAAAGTGGCTGGATCAGCCAGTTGAAGGGGGAGTGTGCATGCCCCTTTAAGCGCGTTGTGGCACTAATGAATTGTATTCTGTTCACTTGAAACTGAGGCTCCAGGCTCCTGTCTTGCAGTTAGCGGAATGGAGCCCTCTCAATAGATTTAGTATATTTGTTCTACACATTGAGCAGTCAAGGTCCGTGAGCTTAAAGATGGCCCACCTCTGGAGAATAAAGAAACCTCTGGGGAATCCAATAAGTTTAATGATTGATTTCTCTGGTGCATTTTCCTCCGGAGTGAAACTCATGCCTCAGCACAATTTCTCTGTATTGCCGCTGTAATTTAGTTCATGATAACTTCCCCCATTCGTCAGGTTTATATTTAAATCCAGTCGTGCGGAAGTTACATTGTAAATGAGCGACTGGATTTAGCTTAATGGAGAAATAAACCTGCGAACAGGTCTATGGTGGTGTGTGAGTACTGCAATAGCTGGAATATGATTTAAATTAGTGGCATAGTTCAGAACAATTGGGTGCATAGGCATAACAATATCATTAATAGCTCACAGATCTTGTACCAGATGCTATTCAGTACGTCTCGGCTTAAGGACTGGAAAAATTGGCATGTTACAGAGAGATTGGCATGGCACCAATATTTCTTGATTCAGTAATGACTCCACAAGCTCCAGGATTCATGCAGCAGAACTTTAAGTGGAATATAATAGAAACTAGCCTGTACTTAAATGATTGTGTGTGCAATCTTCATAAGAACATATTTTAAATGTTTTTCGGTGCCGGTTTTACAGATTGCTTTAAATAAGGCCAGCTCCTGTGGGCTGTGGCGCAAGGCATTTAATGTTTAAATTACAATAGCGACATTAAATAATCGTCAAATTCGTTGACATGTCTTATTCCCACTCGGCTATTTTTAAAATAAATTCATTTTAGAATACAGTTAATATCACTTGCTGAATCATTATGGCTAATTGTGTACTTAAGGCAGAACTAAAGGTTGAATATGTTTCAAGTTCTCTTGCAGGGGCAATGTCTGTTATGTTTGGCCTGGAAGTCAGCCTGAAGAAAACTGAGGTCCTCCATCAGCCAGCTCCCCACCATGACTACCAGCCCCCCCACATCTCCATCGGGCACACAAAACTCAAAACGGTCAACCAGTTTACCTATCTCGGCTGCACCATTTCATCAGATGCAAGGATCGACAATGAGATAGACAACAGACTCGCCAAGGCAAATAGCGCCTTTGGAAGACTACACAAAAGAGTCTGGAAAAACAACCAACTGAAAAACCTCACAAAGATAAGCGTATACAGAGCCGTTGTCATACCCACACTCCTGTTCGGCTCCGAATCATGGGTCCTCTACCGGCACCACCTACGGCTCCTAGAACGCTTCCACCAGCGTTGTCTCCGCTCCATCCTCAACATCCATTGGAGCGCTCACACCCCTAACGTCGAGGTACTCGAGATGGCAGAGGTCGACAGCATCGAGTCCACGCTGCTGAAGATCCAGCTGCGCTGGATGGGTCACGTCTCCAGAATGGAGGACCATCGCCTTCCCAAGATCGTATTATATGGCGAGCTCTCCACTGGCCACCGTGACAGAGGTGCACCAAAGAAAAGGTACAAGGACTGCCTAAAGAAATCTCTTGGTGCCTGCCACATTGACCACCGCCAGTGGGCTGATAACGCCTCAAACCGTGCATCTTGGCGCCTCACAGTTTGGCGGGCAGCAGCCTCCTTTGAAGAAGACCGCAGAGCCCACCTCACTGACAAAAGGCAAAGGAGGAAAAACCCAACACCCAACCCCAACCAACCAATTTTCCCTTGCAACCGCTGCAATCGTGTCTGCCTGTCCCGCATCGGACTGGTCAGCCACAAACGAGCCTGCAGCTGACGTGGACTTTTTACCCCCTCCATAAATCTTCGTCCGCGAAGCCAAGCCAAAGAAAAAAAAAACTCACTCTAACAAATTGCAGGTTGGTTGCCCCATACAGACAAGCAGCTTCAACTGCGTTTTAATAAGGTCAAAACCCATGGAAATATGGTTTGTGTTTCTTTTTACAATAATTCTAAATATAACATTTACACTAACACAAAGAAAAGTCAGATTGTTATGGTAAACGGTGTCTTGCCCCACAACGATTTTGGAAACTATTGTAAAAACAGAAAAGGCATTAAATTGCAGCTATTCACTTTTAATTAGCATTTTACCAAGTAAACAGGATCGTGAACTAATAAATCCTGGGAATACATTGGCAGTTAATTAAGACAGAAGGGTTTATTAGTTCAAGACCCACCCCTGGAGCATCCTATTCATTTTATTAAATCTGGTGATTGGGTATATGTAAAAGTATGGCAAGATCACCAACTAAAACCTGTATGGGACTGCCCCTATTGTGTACTTTTGATTACAAACACTGCAGTGCGAACGAAAGAAAAGGGGTGGAATTAAACAAGCTGCTGATCCACGAACTAAAGACATTGATAATCTACCCTCCACCTGGCGTGCAGTCCTTCATCCTTCTGATCTGAAAGTTACACTACGCCGGGAAAAAGTGCTGTAATGTTGTTTTTACCATTTGCTCTTTTGTTTACTTGTTGGTTCCCAATTTTTTGGAAATCACCAAATTGCTCACAATGTATTAAGTCCTCCTGGAACAGGGGCAGCAGAGGTGACAATTATTTACCTTTAGAATGTAGACAGGGCGCAGGTATAGAGTATAGTCATAGTGGGGTATGGGTTAATATAGGATATGGGTTAATATAGGATCCCAACATGGACCAGGGGAACAGAACGGCCCTAAGGGAGTAGATTTGATTTGTATTTTGGCCTCATTGAAAAGAGGAGTTTTTAAAGGGATAGCACAAAGAAGATGGTGGGACAATGACAGACAGAATGTACATGTAGCAGAGATAGAGTGAATACAGATGCTAATGTTCACAGACAGGCTGCAACTCACGGGTTCAGTGATACTTATGCTAAGTTCGCAGACAAGCTGCAACTCACGGGTTAAGTGACAAGAAACCCACCCTCCCTAACTTGGTCTCCTGAGCACAAAATTCAAAGTTGTCTTCTTGCGTTGCTTGCAGAGAGAAGAACAACTGGCTTGGTCCAGATCTTTGTGACTGCCTTTGGAATGTTCATCCTTTTTGAAATCCCAATATTCTAAACTGTCTTCCAGACAATGACTCATGTTTTTGGGCCTTTTCCCACTTCACAGCACGCCAGTGGTGGTTTATCATCTAAGTCCAGAAATTTTTCGATAATTTTCTGCACATGGTCAGTCCATCTCCTGCAGTCCACCTTCACCTTGGCTCTCTAAGGCAAACTGTCACTTTTCAACACAAAACCACACAACATAGAACTCTGTAACACCTCCCCTGCTAAAAAATAATTGGTCCACAAGAACAAATTTTAACAATTAATGGAAGTATTACATAAATAAAATAAAATAAGCACTCAATTTTTTACAGTAACTATGTAATTAGATTCATATCTACCCAGATTAACATCTTGACAAACAATCTGCTATTACATTATCCATCCTCTTTATGTGTGTAATAATTAAATCATGCTCTTGTAACATTAAGTTCCAGTTCAATAACCATCTGTTCTTATTTTTCATTTTAGACAGAAAAACTAATGGATTTTGATCAGTTTATATTATTAACGGTTTTAAAGTAGTACAAATATACACATCAAAATGTTGCAATGCTAAAACAAGCATTAATAACTCCTTCTCAATGGTTCAATAATTTCATTGATGGTTGTTAAACTTTTTCGAGAAGTATGAAAGAGGATGTTCTACTCCATCACTATCCTTCTGTAACAGTACGGAACCAATCGCTTCATCACTGGCATCAACAGCTAAAGAGAATGGCTTTTCAATGTTAGGGGAAACAAGTACAGGCTGATTGTATAAAATGGCCTTTAACTTCAGAAATACTTCCTGGCATGCATCTGACCAGATAAATTTTTCTTTCTTTCCAAGTAGTTTTGTTAATGGGAAGTTTCTGCAAAGTTTTTTTTTACAAAATCTATGATAGTAGCCAATCATACCTAGAAATCTCCAAAGAGCTTTCTTATTACTGGGGATAGGGAACGCAGTGATAGCCAATACTTTTGCACCTGTCCCTGTCCTACCCAGATAAATTACAGTGAATATCCAAACTCACTCTTGTGCAAATTCACAGTGAGGTTTGCTTCCACCAGTCTCTGAAATAACTGCTCTAATTCAAGCATGTGTTCTTCCCATGTATCTGTACTAATTACTAAATCATCAATATAGGCTCCTGTGTGCTCTAATCCATGAATTACTGCATTAATCATTCTCTGAAATGTGCCAGGTGCATTTTTCATCCTGAAAGGCATAACATACTCATACAATCCCGAAGGTGTAACCAATGCAGAAATCTCCCTTGCCATTCTCTGTCAAAGGAACACACCAGTATTCTTTTAAGAGATCAATCTTTGTAAGAAACTTAGCCTTCCCTACATTAATCATCTATTCTGGGGATAGGGAATGCATCAGTCTTTGTCACCATGTTTACCTTTCGATAATCTGTACAAAACCTAATTGAGCCATCTGGCATAGGCACCAGAACGCAGGGTGAGCTCCAATTTGAACTTGATTTTTGGATTATGTCATTTTTGAGCATATAATCCACCTTTTGATCCAACAATCTGCTTTTTTCCTGATTAACTCGGTAAGGATGCTGCTTAATAGCCTTAGCATCACTGACCTCCACATCATGACAAGCCCCAGTAGTTCTTCTTGGAACATCTGGGAATATATCCTTAAATTTCATAAGTAATGTCTTAATTTCTTCCCTTTCTGATTTAGTCAAATGCATTAACTTGGTTTCTAAGTTTTGCAAAACTATAGAATTTTCCAACCTGGGGCTTATCACTTTCTGTGCTCCATGACCTTCCACAAAACTTATCTCCTCTTTACTTTCCTCTATAACTAGCATCTTGTTTGGAATCCTAGTCTCCTCCTCAGTCATTTTCTCAAGGTAAGGTTTAAGCATGCTCACGTGATAGACCTATGTCTCTCTTCGACGATCAGGCATCTCAATGACATAGGTGACCTGATGAATTTTTGATCTCACCTTATATGGTCCTGAAAACTAAGCTCTCAAAGGGTTTGACTGCCTTGGAAACAAAACCAATATTTTGTTGCCAGGTTTAATGTCCCTAATTTTTGCTTTTTGATCATACTGAATTTTCATTTTTCCCTGAGTAGTTTTAAAATTTTTCCTTGCCATCTCGCAACCTGATATAATCTGTTTTTAAATTTGAAAGCATAATCCAACATATTTGATTATATATCATTATATATCCACTGTTCCTTCAACAATAGTAATGGACCCCTGACTTCATGACCAAACACCAACTCAAATGGACTAAAGCCAAGAGACTCCTGAGTTGCCTCTCTCACAGCAAACAACAACAAATGGATTCCTTCATCCCAATCCTTATTAGTTTCCATGCAATAAGCCCTCATTATATTTTTCACAGTTAAATTGAACCTTTCCAAGGCCCCTTGACTTTCAGGATGATAGGCAGACGACACAATTTGATGGGCTCTCAATTGTTGAAATATTCCAGACATAAAATTACTCCCTTGGTCTGATTGAATTTCCCTTGGTAGGCCAAACAGCGTGAAAAATTTTAGCATAGCCTTCACAATTGTCTTTGCTTTAATGTTTCTCAGGGGAATAGCCTCTGGAAACCTTGAAGCTGTGCACACGAGTGTTAACAAATATTCATTTCCTGCTTTGGTTTTTGGCAATGTGCTATCATTTTTGAGAAGGGCTCCCGAAAGCAGGAATGTGTTGTAAAGGTGCCACTAATGGTCCTTGATTAGGCTTGCCCACCAGTTGACAAGTGTGACAGGTTCTACAAAAGTTCACAACATCCTTTCTTAATTTCGGCCAATAAAACTTTCCTTATCTTTTCTACCATCTTCTTCACTCCAAGATTACCTCCCAAAGGTGTACTATAAGCCAACTTTAATATTTCATTGCCTTAAGTTTTAGGAATTACAATTTACATAATTACCGCCCAGTTTTCACTGGCAGGTATAACTTGTGGTCTCCATTTTCTTATCAATATTCCATCTTGAACAAAGTAACCTTCTGGCACAGTTTCAATTTCCTGGTTGGACAGAATCTTATAAGCAAGATCAGGATCGTGCTTTTGTCTAGCTATTAATTCTTCTCTTGACAACAGCAAAGCTGGATCCTTATGTTTGTCCTCAATGCACGTCTCCACTACAGGATCATCACAGACTTTCTCTCCCTCTACCTTTTTTTCTAGACATGGCTCGAGTAATGGCACATGCAGGGTAGATTTCCAAATCCTTTTTGGACTCATAAACCAATGGCTTACTTGTGAGTTTCACCGCAGGTATGACTTTACCCTCTGCTAAATCATTTCCTAACAAAAGAGAAACTCCATCTACCGGCAGACTTGATCTTATCCCTATCGTAACCAGGCCATTAACTAAGTCTGATTTCATCACAATTCTATGCAAAGGTATAGGCTCTGCTTCACCACCAATGCCTTTAATTAAATTCACATCTCCAGTATCGGTCTCCTCACCAAAATTCAAAATGTTGCTTAATACAAGCGATTGGGCTGCTCCAATGTCCCACAGGATTTTAACTGCCACTTGATTGGATCCTTCTTTAACCGAAATGAAACCTTCAGTCATGAATGATTTAAAAATATCCATAACTTTCTCACTTTGAACACAGGCAGTTGGTATCACCCCTTTCTCTTTCTTCCTTTTCAGTACAGGACAATTTGCTATTATGTACCCTGGCTTCTTACAATAGTGGCAAATAACACTCAAAAACTTTTCCTTCACCCATTTCTCTTCCTCTCTTCCTTTAACCTCACTTCTAGATTTTCTTTCTACTCTACTTGGATTATCAGCAGTATTCCTTTGAAACGTTTTCCCTGGTTTCTACTTAGGCTTTTGGGTTAAAGTATATTCCTCTGCGAATTTAGCCAATTCTTGCCAAGTTTTTATATTTTTCTCTGCCAAGTACACTTGAATATCATCAGGAACACAATTTTTAATCTCCTCAATCAGAATGATTTTCCTCAATAAATCAAAATTATTTTCTACTTTCATTGCGGTACACCACTGATCAAAATACACAACCTTCCTTTAAGCAAAATCCAGGTAAGATTGGGTTGCTCCTTTTTTTAAACTCTTGAACTTTTGTCTATAAGCCTCTGGGACTGGTTCATAAGATTGGAGTATAGACTGCTTTACAAAATCAGCTGCTTGTTGTACCATGAGACATGAATACACCTGTTGGGCTTTCCCTTTCAGAACACTTTGTAGCAGGAGTGACCATTGGTTTGGTGGCCATTTTTAATTTACAGCTACTTTCTCAAAATTTTGAAAATACTGGTCTATTTCAGCTTCCTCAAATAGAGGAACTAACCTCACTTCTCTACTGACCAGAAACCTCTCCTCCTGACCAGCACATGGGCTTTTGGCTTCTCCCTCTCCTTGGGTTAGGGTCTGCCTCAATTTAGCTAGTTCTAGCTCATGTTTCCATTCTTTCTCTCTCTCTCCTTCCTTTCTGCCTGCCTTACTGCTTCCCAGTTGGCTTTCCTTTCTACCTCTCTTTTTTCCTCTAACTCTAGTTTTCTCAAAGCCAACTTCCTCTGAATAAGCTGCATTAGAACTCTTTCCAAAGAAGAAAACTTCAAATAACCCCTTTCCTACATCGTGCTTAACAATCTTTTGGGCAATTTTCTTCTTTTTCATCCCAGTTTTTACTGTAAGAAGTTTTAACGCCAACTATAACTATCAGTTCTGACTTTTTAGCCATTTTTAAATTAACCTATGAACTGGTTGATGGTTTTTCTGCTGGTGATTTATACACTCACCATTTATTTTCAATTTCAAGCTGGAGCTTGAGTCAAACTCAAATGACTGATAACTAAGCACAGGTCAATCACCCCTAAAGCTTCCAAATTGGTTTGATCCTGGATGATTCTCCCAAATTATGTTACAAGATCAAACCAGCAACCACAAAGAAGGCATATCACACAGGGGTAAAGATGAACAATTACTTTATTAACAAAAATTCACCTTCAAACTTTAATTCAAAATCCCCCCTTTTATAACAATGCCCACTGGTTACTATGCAAATCTCTATAACAGTGTAAAATGAATAAATTCCCCAGCCTAAACATAACATATGTAATTAAAGTCTAAGTTATATTTCCAACCAGCCCACAGAAAAACTAACACAAGACTCACAAAACTTTGATCTCAAAGATCATAAACAAAATTCAGTTTGTTTGGTAAACTGAAGCCAAAAGATCTTTGAGAGCGGGAGAGAGAGGACAAAATTGGAAGTTGTCTTCTTGTGTTGCTTGCAGAGAGAGGAACAACTTGCTGGTCCGGATCCTTCTGGCTGCCTTCGGAATGTTCATCCTTTTATGAAATCCCAACATTCTAAACTGTCCTCCAGACCATGACTCATGCTCTGAGCCTTCACCCACTCCACAGCACCACCCAGTGGTGGTTTGTCATCCAAATCCAGAAAATTCTAGATCATTTTCTGCACGTGCCCAGTCCGTCTCCCACTCTCTCAGCAGTCCACCTTCACCTTGGCTCTCTAAGGCAAACTGTCACTTTTCAACACAAAACCACACCACACAAAGGCCAATACTCAACACAGAACTCTGTAACAGGTGGGACTACCTGATGTGGCATACCTTTTGAAATGTTGCAGAGCAGCATATCTGGGCTGTTGGGTACTGGGACGTCCTTGAGGACTGAGATGGCGGTCCACAGGGCTTGCGTCTCTGCGTTGGTTCACTGGGCCTGAGCTAATTGTGCGTAGGTGAACCTGGGGGTGAGCGTGTTGATGGTGGGGCATGAGAGTGTGTCTGCCACCACATTGTCCTTGCCTGCCCTGTGGCGGATGTCAGTAGTGAACTCCAACACGTATGAGAGGTGGCAGTGTTGTCTGGCAGTCCATGGATCCTTGGCCATTGCCAGTGCCTGGGTGAGGGGCTTGTGGTCTGTGAAGACTGTGAATGGCCTGCCCTCCAGGAAGTAATGAAAATAGCGGATGGCCAAGTACAGCGCCAGGAGTTCCCAGTCGAAGGTGCTGTATTTGAGCTCTGTTGGTCGCAGCTGCTTGCTGAAAAAGGCCAACAGGTGCCATTGTCCATCAAGCCATTGTTCCAGGGACCCCCCCCCACCCCGACTGCTGTAGCTGAGGCTTCCACTGAGAGTGCCTTGTGCACCTCTGGCTGTAGGAGCACCAGCAGTGTTGCACTGGCAAGAGCCTCCTTCGTTGCCGCAAATGCCTTGTCCGCCTCTTCCAGCCAGGATAAAGTTTTTTCTTTGGTGGCCAACAGTATGAACAGTGGGCTGCCCCAGGGATGGACCACCCTGGAGATGAAATTATGGTAAAAGTTCACCATCCCCATGAACTCCTGCAGACCTTTAAGGGTGGAGGGTTTGGGGAAATGTTGGATGGCCGTCACCTTCTCTGGCACCCACAAAAATGGTATGCCCCAGGAACTGGAGGGACTCCTTGCCGAACTGGCATTTGGCCGCGTTGACGTAAGGCCGAAATCTGCAAGCCGGACAAACAGGGTGCGGAGGTGGGCTTTGTGCTCCTCGTGGTTGCGACTGGCAATCAGTATATCGTCCAGGTAGATGAACACAAAGTCCAAGTCCTTTCCCACCACATCCATGAGGCACTGGAACATCTGGGCCGCATTCTTTAAGCCAAACGCCATGCAGAAGAACTCAAAGAGGCCGAAGTGGGTGATAATGGCCGTCTTACCCATGTCGTCTGGGTGCACCAGGATTTGATATCCCTGCATGAGGTCCACTTTGGAGGAAACCTGTGTGCCGTGGAAGTTGGAGGACAAGTCCTATATGTGGGGAACTGGGTACCTGTCAGGAGTGTTTGCATAATTCAACCGATGGTAGTCCCTGCAGGGCCTCCAGCCTCCAGGTGATTTCGGGACTATGTGGAGCAGCGATGCCCAGGTACTGTCTGAGCACCGGATGATTCCCAGCTCCTATAGTCTGGAAAACTCCTCCTTCACCTGCTGGAGCTTTTTGGGTGGCAGCTGTCTGGGCCTTGCATGGCAATGTGGTGGAAGACCCTGTGCTGGGGCAGGGCGGCATTGAAGCGCGGCTCCAGGATGGTAGGGAACTCATGGAGGATGCCAGAGAACTCATCCCTGGTGGCGGCTACAGCACTGATTTCTGACTTTCAGGCGTCTGCCGTGTCCAATCATACAGACTGGAATGTGCGAGCATTGACCATCCTCTTGCCTTTCATGTTGACTAGTAGACCATGAGCCCTCAGGAAATCAGCCCCCAACAGCGCAGTGCCCACCGAGGCTAGCACAAACCTCCAGTGAAGTTTTTCCTTGCCAATGTGGATCTGTGCCCTGCAGGCACCATAGGTCTTGATGGTGGACCCATTGGCTGCCTGCAGGGTTGGACCATGAGATCAGATGCGAGTCTCTAAGGCTGTGGGGGGTAGGATGCTCAACTAGGCCCCTGTGTCCACCAAGAAGCGACGGCTGATGGATCTGTCCGTAACATGAAGGAGGCTGTTCACATAGCAGCCATCAAAGGCGACTGGCTTGGTTGTTTCCCTGAAACCCACAGGGTTGTCAGCACTTATGGGCTTGCACTCCCCAGCACTGATGGTAGAAGCACCAGGTCAACTGTCTCTCCTCCAGCTTGGTCTTGGGGGCAGCTTGCAGTCGGCTGATTCCCGGTCGTGCCACCTGGTCGAGGGCTGCCTCATTTTCCCTCTTCGTTCACCAGAGGGCATCTGCCCAGGCCACAGCTTTGTGTGAGCCCAAGAAATCCTCATTGGTGAGGAACAGCTGGATGTCCTCCGGCATCTGCTCAAGGAATATTTGGCAGAAGAGAAAACAGGGCTTGTAGTCTTCTGCCAGGGCCAGCATTTCGTCCATCAGTGCCGAGGGACTGCGGTCTCTGAGCCTGTCCAGTTGCAGGAGCCTGGAAGCCCGTTGCTGGGGGGGTGAGCCCAAATGTCCCCAGTAGCAGGTATTTGAGGGTGGTATACTTGCCCACAGCAAGATGGTGATGGATGAGGTCGTCCACCCTCACTGCCGTGTCTTGGTCCAGCGCACTCATGACGCAGTAAAACATTGTGGCATCTGCGGAGATGTTTCGAAGCTGGAAATGTGCTTCCGCTTGTCCGAACCACATCCTTAGGTGGTGGGTCTAGAAAGGGGAAGTTTGATTATGACAGCGTTAACCTCTGCCAAATCCATGTTTCAGAGTCCAGAAAAATGTCTGGGCTCATCGGGGTCACCAATGTGGCGGTGTGAACAGTGTAAGAAGCACAGCCTCCATGTTGAGGGTCGTTAACAACTGTTTTATTTGAATTTGGTGCGTGCCCCTTTAAAGGTTCAGTCACCACATGCATGATGACATCACAATTGCTGCCCGGGTGCATGCCACGCGGGAGGTGTGAGTGAGGAAGAAACCCCCAATGGCGCCATCTTCCCAGGGCTGCCCTGCCACGTGGCATTACAAGCGGGGTCAGTTCGCCCTGAGCGAGTGCGCCGCCACAGTATTGTTTACTTTTAAATTTGTAATAATTTGAAATATGTTTTTTTTTTGGCTCCCCTTGTGAGGCTGGCTGAGGGGGTTGAGGGGGGGGTGGGAGGGAGGGTTGTTTCATTGTATTGTCTATTGTATTTTTTAATGTAATGTTTTTATATAATTTTTTAAAGTTTTAAATAAAGTTTTTAAAAAATTATATTATACTCCACGTAAATTACAAATTCAACTTGTTCTGAACACTGTTTCAGATGTAAAAAAGAAGAAACTTTTCTCCATGCAGTTTGACAATATGAAAAATTTGGAAAATTTTGGGAAGATGTATTTTATTGGGACGAGTTATGAAGATGCAGGTTTTGAAAGATCCCAAAATATTTGTATTTGGAGATATTTTTGATTTGAAGTTAGATATTTATCAGAAGAAGTTTTTAAGTGTAGCAAGAGCAAAGAAATGTATAGTTATAATGTGGAAATTGGACAATAATGTGGGATTGAATAAATGGTAAACAAAATTATTAAATTTTAGACCATTAGAGAAAATAACAATTTATAGAATCAACCATAATAATTTGATAAGATTTGGAAACCTTATATGGATTTTATTGCTATAGCTTCATCTACAACTTCCACCATTCCCGCTCCAACTCACCTTAGTTAATTTAAGGTTCACCATCATTATGTAAATCTGAAATTTAACTAATCAAGAGGTTATATGATTACCTGGCAGGCTTTCTTTGCTTTTCTTTATTTTTCTTACTTTTTTGGGGAGGGAGAGGGAGAAAATATTCTTTTTGAATCGTTGTTTTTCATTATGTGGGTAAATACTGTCCTTGTATTGATGCAAATGAAAAATAAAATTTCCAAAAAAGGATGGGCTTGTGGAGCCACCTTTCTGTAATGACCAGAGCACAGCAACCCTGCAGTTCTTTCTGGAGCAGCTGCAGCCTCAGCTCATCCACATTCTTCTCCAGTGATCCTACATTTGCAAGAGAGCGAGTGTAAAGAGGCTTAATTCCCCGCCCCACCTGCCCTGCTTCTGCCTTCTCCAACAGCTCTTCTGACGGCCTAATGTCCTCTCCAAAAGCCACCCTCGGATCTTGCGGTTCACTGCGTTCTCGCTGATTCGATGGTTCATCCGGACAGGGCAGTCCCTGTCTCCACAACATTCTCAGGCAGTTCATTCCAGATTGCAACCCCCCTCTGGGTGGATCCAAAATCCTCGGTTTCCCTCAAACCTCCTCCTCCTTACCCTGAACTGAGGGACTTTAATTGAATGTGGGTGTTATGGGGGAAACTTCCTCACTGCCCACCCTGACCGAGCCCCTCACAGACACTTCCTGCGCTGTCTGTAAGGAGTTTACACGATTTCCCCGTGTCTGGGTGAGTTTTGTTCTGGATGCTCCAGTTTCCTTCCTCCCTTCGAAATGTACCGGGTGTTGTAGATCAATTGAATATAATTGGTGTAATTGGGCAGCACAGGCTCATGGGCTGAAAGGGCATGTCACCGTACTGTACGTCTAAAGCAGGGATGTGATGAGGCTTTATGGTGAGATGCTTTGGGCTCCATATCAAAGGAAGTGTGTGTTCCATTCGAGAGCAACCCAGAGGAGGTTTCCAAGGATGATCCCTGGAGTGATGGATTTTCATATAAGGAGAATTTGAAGGCTCTGAGATTGTAGTCACTGGGGTTTAGAAGAATGAAGGCAGGGTCGCATTGAAACCCGTGGAACACTGAAAGGCCTGAATATAGTGGATGTGGAGAGGACGTTTCCTGTGGTGGGGGAGTCTGACTAGAGGTCACAGCCTCAGAATACAAACCAACCCTTTAGAACAGAGAGGTGAATTTGTGGAATTTGTTGCTGCGAGCAACTGTGGAGGCCAATTCATTGGGGATATTTAAGGTGGTGGTATGAAGGGAATCAAGGGTTGGGAGAGAAGGCAGGAGAATGGGGTTGAAAAGGATAGTAAATCAGCATGATGGAATGGCAGGATGTTCAATGGGCTGAATGGCCTAACCCACGTTTGATCTTCTTGTATTACAGTCAGCAACAGACATCGTGTGTGTGAACTTTGCAGCGTCGGGAGAGGCTTCCTCACCTCTTTGGATATTGGATTAGTTCCTGAGGATTGGAGGGTGGTCAACATAACCCCACTCTTTAAGAAGGGAGGCAGAGCGAAATCCGGAAACTACAGATCAGTTAGCCTGACATTGATAGTAGGGAAGGTGTTAGAATTGGTTATTAAAGATGCAATTACAGTACTTTTGTGAAGGGGAAATCATGTCTGATAAATCTAATAGAGTTTTTTGAGGATGTAACCAGTAGAGTGGATAGGGGAGAACAAGTGGATGTGATATATCTGGACTTTAGTAAGATGTTTGATAAGATTCCGCACAGAAGACTAGAGTATAAACTTAAAAGAGCATGGTATAGGAGGTAATGGTATTAAGGTGGATAGGGAATTGGTGGAGGGACAGGAAGCAAAGAGTAGGAATAAATGGGTTCTTTTCAGAATGGTAGCCAGTGACTAGTGGGGTACCGCAGGGCTCAGTGCTGGGGCTGCAGTTGTTTACGATATATATCAACAATTTAGATGTGGGAATAGATAGCAGTATCTCAAAATTTGCAGATGATACGAAGTTGGGAGCCAGGGTGAGCTGTGTGGAGGATGGTAGGAGAGTGCAGGGTGATTTGGACAAGTTAGGCGAGTGGGCCAGGACGTGGCAGATGCAGTATAATGTGGATAAATGTCAGGTTATCCACTTTGGAGGTAAGAACAGGAAAGAGGATTATTATCAAAATGGTATCTGTTTAGGAAAAGGGGAGATGCAGCGAGACTTGGGTGTTGCTGTGCATCAGTCATTGAAAGTGGGCCTGCAGGTGCAGCAGGTGATGAGGAGAGCAAATGGTATGTTGGCAAGAGGATTTGAGTCTAGGAGTAGGGAGTTCCTGCTGCAGCTGGACAGGGCCTTGGTGAGACCACACCTGAAGTACTGTGTGCAGTTTTGAGCGCCTTATCTGAGGAAGGATATCCTTGCCTTGGAAGGGGTGCAGAGAAGGTTCACTTGGCTGATACCGGGGATGGAAGGACTCTCATATGAAGAAAGGTTGGATAGACTAGGCTTGTATTCTCTGGAATTTAGAAGATTGAGGGGGGATCTTATAAAATTCTTAAGGGTTTAGACAGACCAGACACAGGAAGGTTGTTTCCAATGCTGGAAAAAACCAGAACCAGGGGTCATAGTTTAATGATAAGGAGGATGTTTTTTAGGACTGAGCTTTGGAAAAATTTCTTCTCTCAGAGAATGGTAAATGTGTGGAACTCTTTGCCACAGGAAGTAGTTGAGGCCAGTTCCCTGTCAATATATAAATGTAGGTTAGATTTGGCCCTTGTGGCCAAGGGGATGAGGAGGTACCGATCAGCCATGATCATAATGAATGGCGGTGTAGGCTCGAAGGGGCAAATGGCCTACTCCTACACCTATTTTCTATGTTTCACCTGGATTTTAAATCGGCCCCTGTGTGTCAGAGGGAACCCCAGCTCTCAGCAATCACTCTCCCCACATGCATTTCCAAGGTGGGGGTTTGCTCGCTGCCCTCAAAATGCCTAGTAATGTTCTTCACTAAGCAAAGGGTTCTGCAGACACCATTCTGGCCCTCACCTGGCCAGGACCTCCCCCCCTCACTGGGGCAAACCTCCCCTCACTGGGCCAGGACCCCCCCCTCACTGGGCCAGGACCCCCCTCACCGGGCCAGTGCTCCCCTCCCCCTCCTCAACCCCCTTCCTTTCCCCCCTCACCCCCTCCCTCCTCTCCTCCCCTCCCCCTCCCCTCCCCTCCTCCCCTCCCCTCCCACCTCCCCTCCCCTCCCTCTGCCTCTCCCCCCCTCCCTCTTCCCTCCTCCCCCTCCCTTCTCCCCCCTCCCTCCCTCCTCCCCACCCAGCTCCAAGAACATCCCATACTCAAGAAGGGCAGGGCCTAGAATGAGAACATAAGAATACTTGTTTGCAGATGGATTTTTATATAAACTTTTACCCAATTTATAAGTGTCGGTTCAAGCCAAACTTTTCCAATACTTTATACAAAAAATTCCAATCTAACCTGTCAAAAGCCTTCTAAAGCCACTACCACAGATTAGTCACCTCTTTTCTCAGCTAAATGAATTAAACTAATCAATCTAGCAACATTATCAGCAGGTTGTGACTTTTTGACAAACCCTGTTTGATCCATAATAATTAAATTTGGTAGGTATTTTGCTAATCTATCCACTAAGATTTTAGCAATAATTTTATAATCTGCATTCAATAATGATATAGGTCCATAAGATGCAGACTTTAATTAATCTCTCTCTTTTTTTGGTATAACTGTAATTAATTACATTTTAAAAAGATTCCAGTAGAGAATGGGATTCCATAACTTGCTTCAACACCTCAGTAAAGGAGGGGGGGGGGTATTAAATGGTCCTTAAATTTCTTTAAAAATTCAGATGGAAAACCATCCTCTCCCAGTGACTTATCACTCTATAACAAACTTAATACTTCACGTCTTGTCACAAGTGGACTGAGATATATATAAATTAGAATAAAAATCTTTAAATCAATCAGTAATTTATTCTTAGAGTTCTTTCTAATAGCATTAATTGTTCGAGAAGTTTGTTCATTTTTCAACTGCCAAGCTAGAACTTTGATCCCCTTCACTTAATTCATAATACCTTTCTTTACTTCTCTCAATCTTTCTGTTCTATAAGCCTGAAACATATTTTAATGAAGTTTTTTTTGTTATTAGATTCTTCCTTTTTTATCATAACCCCTTCTTTGGGATTTTTAAGACAATCTAACAGCAAATGGCCAGTTTTACTGGGTGCAAATGATTGGACATGCCAGAAGCTAGAGTAAAAAAAAGAGTTGTTGGAGCAACTTCGCAGTTCAGGCAGTAGTTGTAATGGTCTTGATGAAGGATTTAAAAATCATAAATGTTGACTCTCCATTCCCCCCACAGACCTGTTGAGTTTCTCTAGCAACTTTTTTTCATGGGCCAAATTTATTGGTATTTACAATGGAAACAACAATACACCACTGGATTATCACCAAAGGAAATTATAGGCCAGTTAGCTGCACTCCAGTGGTTGGTAAGATGTTGGAGTAGTTTGTCAAAGATTTGCTTAAAGGGTTCTTGGAAGCACATAACAAGATAGGCCAAAGCCAGCATGGTTTCCTTAAGGGAAAATCTTGCTTAACAATCATACTGGAATCATACAGGCTAGATAAAGGAGATGCAGAGGATGTTGTCTATTTGGATTTTCAGAAGGCCTCATATGAGGCCTTCACAGAATTTGCTCGAGACAAAAATTGAGAACAAAGAACATTTATTATACAACAATGCAAAGTTGGGTGCTTCCCCTTACCCTGGGAATACACACACATACTGGGGCTCACCCAACTTTTATACAGTTCATTTCAGTGTAGAGGTACCCTCCCCCCCTAACATTCTTCTGCCTCCTGGATAAGTTTGGCATTAGGCAATCCTGTCTGCCTACGTGCTGTTTCCGTGAACTTGGAGGACCAGGGGTTATCCTGTCTGTGTCCCATCATGTCATTGTCCTTATTGTCCTTATTCACAAACCTGCCTTTGTCCTGATTCACACCTTCTCAACCCTCAGGGCTTACTAACTCTTATATGCAGAACTTGCTGACTCTATCTAAGGCTGGAAGACCCTTATCTTATTCAGACTAACTTTACTTCCTACATTCTATTATCTATTTTTATCCTATTCATACTGGCTTTATTCATTACACATATATCCATACTAGCTTTCTTCATCTTTCATATTTTCATTTTAGTTTTACTCATCTCTCACAATCCTCACTTTTCTTTTAGCTTTTAGCTACCTTTTAGCTACCACAACCCATCAGCAGTTTGACGCATTCCCTGGTCCTTCATGTAAACCTCCTCTTCCCGTGAAAAGATGGGAGTCTTTTGAACCTCATATGGGGTGGGCAGTAACAGCTGCATGTCTACTTTCACCATGAGCGCAGCCTGTTTGGCAGCTGCATCTGCCTCTCTGTTCCCCTGTGCTTCAGGACTGTCACCACTTTGGTGGCCCTGTACATGAACTACAGCTATCTCCTCAGGTAATGTAAGAGCATCTAGAGATTGGACAATTAAGTTTTCTTGGATCAACTTTTGTCCTTTCCCAGTTATCATTCCCTGCTCTTTCCAGATCTTCCCAAAGGTGTGCACTACACCAAAAGCATACTTTGAGTCTGTGTAGATCGTGCCCACCTTGTTCTCTAGACCCTGGAGAGCTCTACAGAGGGCATACAATTCACAAGATTGTGCTGACCAATGACCGGGAAGGCGACCGGCTTCAATCACTACTCCTTCCTTCCCATCCACTACACTATACCCACTATAACGAGTGCCATCAATGCAATGGGAAGATCCATCAATAAACCACCTTTCACCCTCCTGTAAAGGCTCATCACTTAAATCCTCTCTAATTTTGGTCTGTAAATCAATTACCTCTAAACATGCATGCTCTAAATTATTTATGGTATTGTCAGAATTTGGAGAAACCAAGAAAGCTGCTGGATTGTGCTCTTTATTCGTAATCAGGGTCAAATCATCCCTATCCATTAGGATCGCATCATATTTTAAAATTCTAGAGTCTGTAAGCCACCTTCCAGCACATTGTAAGAGAATATTGCGGACTGTGTGAGGGGTGTGAACTATCATCGGGGCACCAAACGTAATCTTTCATCCTTCCTCAACTAAAATAGCAGTGGCTGCGATGGCTTGCACACATTCTGCCCAACCACGACAAACAGGGTCTAAAACTTTTGACAGAAAAGCAACTGGGTGTCTACAGCCTGCCCTCTCTTGTGTTAGTACTCCAGTGGCCACACCGTCTGGTTTCTGGACAAGCAAAATTGGGGTATTAAAAGGTGACATACAAGGTTTGAGTATACTATCTTTCACCAACTGGTCAATTACTGGCTGCAGCCCCTTTTGGCCAGCCATCGGAATTGGATGCTGCTTTCGTCTAATTACTTGCTCAGGATCTTTTAAAGTAACTTGCAAGGGAGGAATATCTAACACTCCTCTATTGCCTCTTTTTGCCCATACTCCAGGATTTATTAGTTCCCGATCTTCCTCAGTTAATACATACAATTGAACCCCGATGCCTGATTCCTGTAGTCTGGTGCCGATAGCCAATTGGTCCTGTAAATCTCGTACTAACAAACAAACTCCAGCTTGGGGAACTAGTAGAATGTCCTCCGTTACTATCTTCTCTCCCATTTGTATTCTTACATCCCTTAATACAGGGACCGTAAAATCTCTTCCTCCTACTCCCGAAATCATCACTGTCCCCTCTATCTTAACACCCTCGGGTGGTTGTAAAATACTAGACCGGGCTGCCCCAGAATCTACTAAAAAAAAAGGTCATCTTGTCACTGTGGGGTCCTATGCTTAAATTTACCAATGGTTCTCTGTGCAGCCCCATGGTGTGTATTGACTGAGAACCGTGACCCCCCCCCCCCTATTCATAATCTGCTTCCATCAGTGTGTAAGATCGCGTCTCCCTGGCTCGCATTGGGCATTCTCTCTTAAAATGTCCCTCCTTTTTACAATGGTAGCAAACTAATGCTCCTGTTTCCCAATTCCTACCGGGATTACCACAAGGTCCCGGGAATGGTCGTTGTCCCCGGAATTCCCCTCTGCACTTGCTCCTGCTCTGGTCTCTACTCTCCCACTCCCGGCACTCCTCCCAATGTCCAGGAGCTGGCACACAGCCCCTACCCTTTCCTTGCTGTCCCTCCACGACTTCCTTGACTGCCTGCATCAAAATCTTAGCCTTTCCTTTCTGTTTATCCTCAGACCTCTGGACGTATGCCCTTTGTGCGATCTGTAAAAGCTGTGTTATTCCCTTTTCATGCCAATTCTCGGTCTTCTGCAATTTCCTTCTAATGTTCTAATATCTGGGGTTGAATTTGTAATGAAGCCCGTTAATACTAATAGTTCACCCGCTGGGGATTCTATATCCAGACCCCCATATTGCTCTATGGCCGTACGCAATCTATTCAGAAATGCAGAGGGGGTCTCCTCGGGACCTTGGGGAACCTCAAATGCTTTCTTAAAATTCTGTCCCTTTGGAACAGATTCCTTGATTCCTTTTATCAGATTAACCCTATATTCCTCCATTAATGTGCGACCATCATTAGTATTCTTATCCCAATTTGGTTTTGCCAGGGGGAATTTAAGTTCCCCAGGTATCGCCTCTGGTCCCCCTTGGTGTTCCATATCCCAGACTCTAATCCCTGCCTGGCGAATCATTCCACGTTCATCCAAAGTGAACAGAGCCCTAAAGATCGATGTTAACTCATCCCATGTATATATATTTGGTCCCAAAAATTGATCTAATTGTTCAGCACATCCCTGAGGATCTTCTATCAGGGAGGTCATTTCTCTCTTAAAGTTACGCACCGTAATAGTCAGGGGCACATTTACGAAACCGAGAAACCCCTCCCACGGAAACTTCCCGTAAAGGTCTCATCCAGTTAATTTCTGGCTTATCCTTTCCTTTATAATGTCCAGATTCCTGCTCTCCGGGAAATGAATCAAAGGGTTCTACCCTTCCCTCCCGGAGGGTCTCACACTGTTCTGAATCAAAGTCTCCTCCCTCTCTTGTCAATTGAGTGGTAATCTAGTACTTTGTGAATGGGTCATCATACCACCCCTACTTTCTTCTCCTTTCTTTAGCTGTGGGGGAGGAGGGGAAGGTGAAGAAGGGTAGAGCATAGGAGAGAGGGGATAGATAGGAGCTGGCATAGGAGCAGCATAAGGTGTAGGAAGGGAATGTAACACATCCCATCCTTGTGTTTCAGGGACAAAAGGTTCCTCATCCTTCTTGTCCTTTCATTCCTTTTCATTCAAAACCAGTTGATTAACCGATCCACTGAGCCAGCAGGCTGCATATTCTCTGCTCTCAATATTATCTCTTTGATTTTGATAGAGCCAGATGTTCAATGCCTGACACATCCAGTCCTCATCGGATCTGAACTTTGGCCAATATACCGAATTCCCTTTTATCAGGTTTTTAACCCATTCCAGACAGCAATACCTGACCATGGTCTGTTTGTCTTTCCTGCGGGTTCTCCCCGCACCCCAATCAGATAGCATTAATCCTAACGAACTTTGCTTAGTTATCTGACAGTCCCGTCCTTCCTTAGGACTATTTCCCTTGCTACTCACACCTCCCATACTAACAGGTAAGTAAAATTCCTCTTACCGGGATCCAGTAGCTATTCCTAGTGCGCTTCCTTAACGTCCTCCCGTCGTTTGTTCTCAATGCCTCTTCTCAGATATCACTCGCTTCATCCACTGACCAGTCACCCGTCGTCCGTGAGTCCAGCTGAATCAGCTGGGGTGCACCTACCCTGGTCGTTGGGCACTCTGTCAGTGGAGGGAGTGGTATCCCGGACGAGCCCCCATTTGTGAGAAACAGAAGTACCTTCACAAAAATTGCTTGAGACAAAAATTGAGAACAAAGAACATTTATTATACAACAATGCAAAGTTGGGTGCTTCCCCTTACCCTGGGAATATATACACACACACTGGGGCTCACCCAACTTTTATACAGTTTATTTCATTCATTCTTCTGCCTCCTGGATGAGTTTGGCATTAGGCAATCCTGTCTGCCTACATGCTGTTTCTGTGAACTTGGAGGACCAGGGGGTATCCTGTCTGTGTCCCATCATGTCATTGTCCTTATTGTCCTTATTCACACCTTTCCAACTAACTCTTATATGCAAAACTTGCTAATTCTGTCTAAGGATTACTAATTACATTTGCGGAACTTGCTGACTCTGTCTAAGGCGAGAAGACCCTTATCTTATTCAGACTAACTTTACTTCCTACATTCTATTATCTACCCTTATCCTATTCATACTGGCTTTATTCATTACACATATATCCATACTAGCTTTCTTCATCTCTCATATTTTTATATTAGTTTTACTCATCTCTCACAAGACTAACTTTACTTCCTACATTCTATTATCTATTTTTATCCTATTCATACTGGCTTTATTCATTACACATATATCCATACTAGCTTTCTTCATCTCTCATATTTTTATATTAGTTTTACTCATCTCTCACAAGACTAACTTTACTTCCTACATTCTATTATCTATTTTTATCCTATTCATATTGGCTTTATTCATTACACATATATCCATACTAGCTTTCTTCGTTTTTCATATTTTCATATTAGTTTTACTCATCTCTCACAAGGCTATTTAACAAGAGCCCATGGTATAACAGGGAACATACCAGCTTGGGTAAAGCATTGGCTGATGGTCAAGAAGCAGAGAGTCAGAATACAGGGATTATACTCTGGTTGACTGCCAGTTGCTCGTGGTGTTCCATAAGGGATGGTGTTGGGACCACTTCTTTTTACGTTGTATATCAATGATTTAGATTATGGAATGAATGGCTTTGTGGCCAATTTTGCAGATGATACTAAACTCAGAGGAGTAGCAGGTAATGTTGAGGAAACAGGAAGGCAACAGAAAGACTTAGATGGGATTATGTGATTTGGTAGAAGAAATAAGTGGACAGACTACTCTTTAAATCGGGAGAAAATTGAACATTCCCAGATGTAAAAGGATTGTAAAGGGACTAATCCAGTGGTTCTCAACCTTTTTCTTTCCATTTATGTACCACTTTAAGTAATCCATTATCCCTCCCGCCCCTCTTCCCGTCACGTGACGGTCGCCCGTCTCGGGCGTCTGCGCGCTGACATCACAGGACCTGAGGTCGTCCTTGAGCTTCGTTCCCACAGCAACGGGCCGGTTTGTGGAGGAGGCCGCGGACTGGACCCCTCGATAGAGGTGAGTCTATCCGGCCGGGAGGTCCCGCGCTGTCCTGAGGTGGAGCCGATGCTGCTGGTGGGTGAGTGCGGCCTTGGGGAGCTAGAGGAGGGGGTGGGAGGACAGGGAAGGGACCGCGCCTACTGTCACACGGGGAGGGGAGGATCAGGGAGAAGAGTCCCTGACAGCGCCGTGGGCTGCGACTCTGTCCGGCTGCAGCGCACGGATGGGTGGGGGCATCAGTCGGACCCTCTGGGGGGGGGGGGGGGGAGACGGGGCAGACTATGGCCCACACAGGGCAAGGGGGTGTGGGATGGGGCAGACAGGGTCCCACACAGGGTAAGGGGGAGGGGACAGGGGCAGACAGGGTCCAACATGGCAAGGGGGAGGGAGATAGATGGCAGACAGGTTCACACATAGTGCGAGGGAGAGGGGAACAAGGGGCAGACAAACTCCCACACAGGGCAAGGGGGAGACAAGGTCCCACACAGGCCATGGAGGAGGGGACAGGGGGCAGACAGGGTCCCACACAGTGCAAGGGAGAGGAGTACAGGGAACAGACAGTGTCCCCGGCAGGGATGGTTCTTCCCCCCCCCCCCCCCATTAGATCTGATGGCAACACTGCCAGGGAGAGGCCGATCACCCGCTCCGGGTGCAGGAAGGGCTTCACCCAGTCGAACCACTTGGTGAAACACCAGCGAGTTCACTGCTTTTCCAAGGAGGTGGAGGTGGAATGGATTCTCCCCGTCAGTGTTAGTGACTCTGATTATATATTTTTAACCATTAACAATACATCACAGTGGAAGGCTCTCTGGCCCATGAAACCTGTGCTGCCCAATTAACCTACTAATCAAGGGGATTGTGCAGAATCCTTACAGACAGGACTGGATTTGAACCTGGGTCATTGGTGATATAATAACGTTTCACTAACCGTGCCACCCAATTAAAGGAATTGAATTTTATGTCCTGGATCTTTTCCCAAATAAAGCAGCTGTTTTTGAAAACTGTGTCTCATCTCCTTGTATCTCTGTAATACATACAATGTAGATACAAAGACAAGGCCATTCAATACAGCTGGGCCCCACTGGGAGCATCCTGGTATCTCCCCTCTTGTCTTTGTTTCTGCTCCATACCAGCACCCAACCACCTCACGCTGCTGGAATACTCTTCAGTTTCTTTCTCCTCTCTGTGTTCACTGAGCTGCCACTTCTAGACAGCTGCACCTTTCACCTCAAGGTAAGAAACAGGAGTTGGCCATCCGGCCCATCGAGCCTGCTCTGCCATTCAATAAGGTCGTGGCTGATCTGTCTGTGAGCTCAGCTCCACTTACTCACCCTTTCCCTACAACCCTTAATTCCCAAATCCATTAAAAATCTACCCATACATTTGGAAAATACTTTGACCACTGTTCCACCCAGGTGGCGAGACACAAACATGCTGGAGAAATTCACCAGGTCATCAAGCATCGGGGGTTGTAGGTCCATTAAGTGTGATTGGGCAGCACAGGATTGTGGGCCAAATGGCTTGTCATCGTACTGAATGTTTAAAAGAAAATCATAAGGATTGTAAGGGAGTAGCTCAGGACCTTGACCAAATGTTTAATTTCAAGTTGTAACGAGTTAAAATCAGCAGGTTTTCCAGGATTAAGATTAATGAGGAAGAAAGAACACATCCAGGGAGTAAAAGTGTGGTAAAGTGCAGTCAGTCACATGAACGATCAACAAAACAAAATGCCCCTCTCCTCATCGTGGACTTTGGTTTGGGAAGGCTGGCTTGGAAAATCTCTGGCTTTGGAAGTGGGGCAGAGGAGGTTCACCTGGTTGATTCTGGAAAAAAGGGGTTATGTCAGGAAGTTGAGTTGCCTGGAAGACAACGCATTGGAGTTGAGAAGGATGAGGGGGCTGATATGTTAGATAAACTGATGAATGGAGGACCAGAGGCGAGATTGTTTCCACTGGCAGATGAGACTCCAACTGGGGGTCAGAGCCTCACGATTCTGGGAATTAGATTTAAGCAGAGAGGGAGGAAGTGCTTCTCCCAGAGAGGGGTGGATCTGGAAATCTCTGCCCAGTGAAGAGTGGAGGTTGCCTCATTAAATGAATTGAAGACACAGGTTGATTTTTGAATAGAAGGGGAATTAAGGAGGATGAGGGGTAACCTAATAGAGGTGCACAAGATGACGAGAGACATTAATTGTGTGGATGGCCAGAGGCTTTATCCCTTGGACTGAAATGGCTAACACAAGTGGGCCTAGTTTTAAGGGACAGAGGGTGGAGAATGTAAGAGGCAAGTTTTTCACCCACACAGTGGTGGGTGTGTGGAATGCTCTGCCATAGGCAGGTGCAGTAGGATCTTTTAAATGACTATTAGATTGGTGCATGGAGCTGAGAAAAATGGAGGGTTCTGTTGGGGGGAGATTCTAGTGTTATGTGCCCAGAAAACCCCAAAACCCAGCAGCAATAGAAATTCACCAAGACAAATATTTACTTAAACAAAAGTTGCTTTTAATTATCTTTAAACATGAAAACAGATTCAAACTTTAACTTATTGCTATTAACTTTGAATTCTAAGCACACATGTATGTAATGTGTATACAAGTTCTGAAAAAGTTATTTAATTCACAGTCCAATCTCACTTCTCAGTCCTCCAAGTTCACTGGTTGCAGGCAATTTTTATACTGTGCACAGAATGTAACATTTATGAATTTCACCAGGCTTTGGTGCTTGAAAGGTAAATGGTTATCGCTCAGGAAGGTTCTTGTTGGTTTTTAGAAAGAGATTTATTGTTCGCTGGAGACCCACAATTGATTCCTTCTGATCAGCCACTTCGGTATCTTGCCGAAGAAACTTGCTCCATCGGGCTTTTCCAGATGATAACCTCTTTCTTTCAGGTCACCACTGAGTTCCTTTTATTGTTTCCCTTTATTTCAAATATAATATACAGCCAGCCATCTCCTCTTGTATGGACCACAAGGGCTTTGACCAGGCTGAACTAAGAATTAGTTCACAACCCGTCTTCAAAATGGGTTTTTTCCACAAGCTTGCCAGTTTGTCATGTTCCAGTCCCAGCTGCTGAACTGTAGAACTGAATTCTCTCTCTCTCTCGCACTCAGAGAAAACTACATGACCCTCTTAGAACAGCATTCAGACAGACTGTAGCTCCAGACCTAATCTTCCGAGTTCGTTCATCTGTTGCTTTCCAAAACAATAATCCAAATGGGGAAAGAGAACTAGAAGAGGAAATGTGCAAGGAAATAGCTGAGATGTCTAGTAGAAATAACATAACATAACATAACAATTACAGCACGGAAACAGGCCATTAGGCCCTTCTAGTCCGAACCAAACACCCCTTTCTAGTCCCACCTCCCTGCACAATGCCCATAACCCTCCATCTTCTTCTCATCCATATACCTGTCCAACCTTTTCTTAAATAATACAATTGACTCCGCCGCCACTATTTCTCCCGGAAGTTGGTTGGGGATTTCATTTTTCCAAACTTAGATTGGGAAATCTAAGAGGGCAGAATGGCATAGTATTTATACAATGTATTCAGGACTGTTTTTTGCAGGAATATGTTGAGACGCCCACTAGAGGGGGAGGGTTGGGAACAAAATAGGGCAGGTGAAGGAGGTGAGCTTTGGGAGAACTTTCGATCCAATGATCATAGGTCCATTAGCTTTTGCTTAATTATGGAAAGGGATAGGTCGGGTTCGAAGTCGAAGGTCTTCGAGTGGGGAAATGCCAGATTTGAAGGGATTTGCAGAGAGTTGTGTAGGTTGATCTTTTTGCCGGAAAGGATGTAGAGGAAAATTGGAGGGCATTTAAGGGTGATATTTTGAGAGTACAGGATCTTTATGTTCCAGTCCGGCCAAAAGGCAAGACCAAAAGTTCAAGGGAGCCATGGTTTTCTTGAAAAATTAGGAAGTTGGTTCGGGACAAGAGGGAGGCCTATGCTAAATCGGGATTGAGGAGATGTATGATCGTTACTTAGATTGCAGGAAGAAGCTTAAGAGGGAAATTAGAAAGGCAAAAAGAAGGTATGAGGAGTCCATAGCTAATAAGGTGAAAGTGAATCCTAAGGGTTTTTACAGATATGTGAACAGTAAAAGGAGGGTTAAGGATAGATTCGGTCCACTGGATGATGGGACTGGTGGACTATGTGAGGAACCGTATGAGATAGGAGAGAATTAAACAATTTTTTTCTCGTCTATATTAAGAAGGGAAAGGGACATTGGGTTATATGAGATAAATGGCTTAGTTATGGAGAGGATAGGGATTAGTGAGGGTTTAGGAGCTTCTTGAGTCAATAAAGGTGGATGTCTCCTGGTCCTGATGGGATTTTTCCCAGGATGTTAAGGGAGGCCAGGGAGCAAATAATGGGGGCTCTGACAGTGATTTTTCAAAGATCACTGGAGGAAGGTGTTGTGTCTTGGGATTGGAGGGTTGCAAATGTAGTTCATTTCTTTAAAAAAAGCATAAGGTGCAGGCCGGCCGAGTAATTATCGGCCAGAAAGTTTGACTTTAGTGGTGGGGAAAGTTATGGAGGGCACTCTTCGAGTTAGTATATACGCATATCTGGATTGGTAGGGATTGATTAGGGGTACCCAGCATGGATTTGTTAAGGGAAAGTCATGTTTGATTGACCTTGTTTAGTTTTTTGAGGAGGTGAAAAAAAAAGTGGATGAAGGTAGGGCAGTTGATGTGATCTATTTGGATTTTAGTAAGGCTTTTGATAAGTTTCCACATGCAAGATTAGTAAAGAAGGTTCAGTCACAAGGGATTAATAGAGAAATAGTGACATGGGTTCAGAGATGACTGGAAGATAGACAGCAGAGAATTATGGTGGACAACTGTCAGATTGGAAGCCTGTGACAAGTGGGGTGCCTCTGGGATTGGTGCTGGGTGTCTTGTTTATCATTTATATTAATGATTTGGAGGAGGGTGTGGATAACTGGGTAAGCAAATATGCAGATGATACGAAAAAAGGGGGAGTGGTGGATAGAGAAGAAAATTTTCTTGGATTACAGAAGAATTTGGTTTGTTTGGAAGAGTTGGCTGAAAGATGGCAGATGGAATTTAATGTAGACAAGTGTGAGGTGCTGCATTTCGGAAAAAATAACCAAAATAGGACATATGCAGTTAAGGGGAGGTCATTGAGGTACACAGAGGGACCTGGGGGGTTATGGTACAGAGTTCATTGAGGTGGATTCCCATATAGACAGGGTGGTTAAGAAGGCGTATGGTATGCTGACCTTCATAAATCATGAGTATAGGAGCTGGGAAATGATGCTGCGGCCGTTTAAGCCATTGGTGAGACCAGGTTTGGAGTATTGTGTTCAGTTCTGGTCTCCAAATTATAGAAAGGATATAGATAAGGTGGAGAGGGTGCAGAGAAGATTTACAAGGAAGTTGTCTGGCTTACATCGTCTAGAGTACGGAGAAAGATTAAGGAGACTGGGACTTTATTCATTGGAACGTGGATGGCTGAGAGGGGATTTGATAGAGGTATTTAAAATTATGAAGGGAATAGGTAGACTAGGCATAAATAGACTCTTTCCCCTGAGGGCAGGGGAGGTTGGAACACGCGGGCATAAGTTAAGGGTAAGGGGACAAAAGTTTAGGAGAAATGTTAGAGGATGCTTCTTCACTCAGAGATTGGTGGCAGAATGGAATGATCTTCCAGAAGAGATGGTTGCGGCAGGGTCTCTTCTGTCATTTAAGAGAAGGTTGGATGTGTACATGGAGGTGAGGGGGTTGGAGGGTTATGGACAGAGAGCGGGAGGGGGGAGCTAGTGCAATTGTTCAAGTGAACCGGCGTGGACTGGAAGGGCCGACATGGCCTGTTTCTGCATTGTAAATGGTTATATTGTTATATGGTTACTCTACTTTTGAAGTACTTATAGGCACTCTTCAAAAGTTTTTACAAAGGCACTGTGGCTTGAGCAGAGCTCTGGCATTTTAAATGAGCTCTGTTTTGAAGTGTTTGTATGTGACCTACACTAAAAAAACTTGCCACAGTTTAAAATATATCTCTCTACAAAATAAAATATAACATAATCTGTCATGCTAGGCAGTTGTTCAAATTGATTATTAGGTTAGCACCGAACTGAAGGCCAAAGGGACTGTACAGTACTGTAGATTTCTGTGTTCTCTGTTGTAGGGGTTGTGGGGAATGGGCGAGTAAATGGTTCTGAGTCCACGGCACCAGGGTCTAGTGAATGGCAGAACAAGACAATTCCTGCTCCTGTTCCTTGTGTGTTGTTAGAGAGGCAGAGATGAGGTTTCCATCAGCCGATGAACTCAGCCAGATGACGGTACAGAGATGAGACTTGACAGTGCAATGATGAATTGTAGAAGTAGATTAAACAAAAACTCTGCTGCGTCCCAGGCAATGGAAGTTGAAGTTGTGCTGCATCCAAACACAATGGCAGCATCTGCCCCAGATTCACGTGTGGAAAGTTTCTGCTCATCCACGTGTTGGCTGAACAGCGTGAGCGGCCAGACTGAGTGAAGTGGACCAGAGATGATGGAAAGGTAGAGGTGAAAATGATCAATTGTTACAAGATCAAACCAGCAACCACAAAGAAGTCAAATCATACAGGGGTAAAGATGAACAATTACTTTATTAACAAAAATTCACCTTCAAACTTTAATTCAAAATCCCCCCTTTTTATAACAATGCCCACCGGTTACTATGCAAAATTCTAAAACAGTGTAAAACCAATAAATTCCCCAGCCTAAACATAACATATGTAATTAAAGTTTAAGTTATATTTCCAACAAGCCCACAGAAAAACTTAGACACAAAACACACAAGGCTCACAAAACTTCGATCTCAACTGAAGCAAAGATCATAAACAAAATTCAGTTTGGTAAACTGAAGCCAAAAGATCTTTGAGAGAGAGAGAGAGAGAGAGCACAAAATTCAAAGTTGTCTTGTGTTGTTTGCAGAGAGAGGAACAACTGGCTTGGTCCGGATCCTTCTGGCTGCCTTCGGAATGTTCATCCCTTTTAAAATGCCCAACATTCTAAACTGTCCTCCAGACAATGACTCATGTTTTTGGGCCTTCTTCCACTCCACAGCCCCCCCCAGTGGTGGTTTATCGTCCAAGTCCAGAAATTTTTAGATCATTTTCTGCGCATGCCAAGTCTGTCTCCCACTCTCTCATCAGTCCACCTTCACCTTGGCTCTTAAAGGCAAACTGTCACTTTTTAAAATAAAACCACACAACACATAGGTCAATGCACAACACAGAACTCTGTAACACAATGGACACATGAAACCTGGCCTTGTGTCTGCAAATGTGATCAATCAGGGACAGTGTTTAGATCAGAAATGGAGAGGGGACAAAGATAGGGGAGGTCCTGATGCATGAGGGGTTTTAGAATACAAAAAGGGGCTTTAGAATGTCTGGGTCAGAACTTGGCCTTTGAGATGTTAATGACAGACTTCAAACAGTATTTCCACTTTGGTAAATTCAGTGCGTTACTTTGTTAATGTTAAGTCATTTGTTTTAAATTTTAGTGCTAGTTGGAGACTTGGACACAACAATCTAACCTGAAACAAAACGTATTTTTTATTTTTAATTTTACACCAGCGAATGCATAATGGAGAGAGTCCCTTCACCTGCTCCGAGTGTGGCAAGGGCTTCACCCAGACCTCCAGCCTGCGGAGGCACCAGCTGGTCCATACCGGGAAGAGGCCCTTCACCTGCCTCGAATGCAGGAAGGGCTTCACTAATTCATTCCACCTGCGGAGACACCAGCTGATCCACACCGGGGAGAAGCCCTTCACCTGCCTCAAGTGTGGTAAGGACTTCACCCAGTTCTCCAACCTGCTGACCCACCAGCGGGTCCACACCGGGGAGAGGCCCTTCACCTGCTCTGAGTGTGGGAAGGGCTTCACCCAGACCTCCCATCTGCTGACCCACCAGCGGGCCCACACTGGAGAAAAGCCATTCATCTGCCCTGAGTGCAAGAAAGCCTTTGCCATTTTGTCCCAGCTTGAGATGCACTTGTGGGTCCACACCGACGACAGGCCCTTCACCTGCCCCGAGTGTGGCAAGGGTTTCATCAAGACTGCTGACCTTCTGGCCCACCAGCGGGGTCACACTGGCGAAAAGCCGTTCACCTGCCCTGAGTGTGAGAAGGCCTTCACAAACAGGTCCAACCTTGAGATACACCGGCGGGTCCACACCGGGGAGAGGCCCTTCACCTGCCCTGAGTGTGGTAAGGGCTTCACCCACTCCTCTAACTTGCGAAAACACCAGCGGGTCCATACTGGGGAGAGGCCCTTCACCTGCCCTGAGTGCGGCAAGAGCTTTACTCAGACATCCAACCTGCAAAAGCACCAGCGGGTCCACACTGGGGAGAGGCCTTTCACCTGCCCTGAGTGTGGGAAGGGCTTCACCTTGACGTACAACCTGCTGACACACCAGCGGGTCCACACCGGGGAAAAGCCTTTCACCTGCTTCAGCTGTGGCAAGAGCTTCACCCGGTCAACTGGCCTGTTGAAGCACCAGAGGGTCCACAAGTGAGGCAGATTCTGTTGCTGATCTGACCCCACACCCCAGTCATTCTAACCAGGGTTGGACCGTGTCCAGCTGATCTTAACGCCCCTTGTAACTGTCCTGCAGCTGAATGTACTTGGCACGTCACACAAATGACCTGGACCTTGAATATCCGTTGTGTTGTCTGTTGAACAGCAGGGACTGTTCTTGGGCATCAGTTAGAATTATTTGAATGGTCTTTCTGCTGTTGAACCACAGAACAGCACAGAAACAGGTCATTTTCCCCATCTTTTCTGTGCTGAACTATTATTCTGCCCAGTCCCATTGACTGTAAGGTAACTGAAAGCTTCTCCCACCTCTCCCTAATCTGGTGATAGAGCGGGGTGGGGGGTGGTGGTGGTGGGATTATGGTGCCTGGCCATTCGGGGAGCAGAACTTGGGGAGTTAGAGTCTGGAAGCCTTTGCCACAAGTGGGAATGGGTGTTTTGTAAACTGTCATTTGGAAACTCAAGGTGAATGAATGTTTTCTGAACCAAGGGGCATGCTTGGGCATTCGGAGTTGGGTCATGGATCAGTCGCTATGATTCATAAAGTTGTGCATCGCAGGCAGAAAACATGCCATTCAGCCCAGCTTGTTCGTGCTGGCCTCATTTAGCTGAGATCCTTGTTACACCTTTCTGATCCATGTTGCTGAATATATGTCTTCTAAGTTCACCAACCTCCACTACTTCCCCTGGCAGCTCATTCCACATGCCCACCACCATCTGTGTAAAGTTAAATAGGGGAGTCTGCAGATGCTGGGACTGCAGTGCGATACGAGAGAGGGAGGAAAGTGGAGGAGTTTACGCTAACAGGTGGATACAAGTGGGCAGGAAGAAGCTGAGGCGTGATAGGGGGTGGCTCTCTGATTGGGAAAGGAAGTGGGGAGCTGGAGAAAAGAAGATGGGGAATTGGGAAAGAGAGAGGGACTCAAGGGACGGGTCTAATGGAAATTGGAGAAGTTGATGTTAATCCCATCTGGTTGAAAAGTGTCCAGATGGAATATTAGAGGATCCTCCAAATTTGCCGTTAGCCTCATTTTAGCTGTGGATGAAGCCATGGACAGACACATGGGTGTGGGAATGGGGTCGAGAATTGAAATGGTTGTTCATTGGGAGGATCCCCGTGATTTACAGCAGACAGAGTGAGGGTGCTCAACAAAATGATCTCCCAGTCTTAACATCCAGTCTCTCTCATAGAGGAGGCCATATCGGGAACAATATTCCCCTGAGTCTTGGTGTCTCCCCTTGGGTCTGTTAAAAATCTTTACCCTCTTGCCTTAAATCCCCCCCCTCCAGTTTTAGACTCCCCTGTCCTGGGGAAAAGATGGAGACTAATGACCTTCTCTATGCCCTTGGTGATTTAAAAAATCTCCATAAGGTCCTGTCTCCCGCAGCCTATCTGCTCCAGCCTCTCCTTACAATTCACAGGAATATTGAATCTTTTTTTTGTGCCTCATTCAAGGCAATTTCTCCGCAGTCCGTGAAATTTTCCATTGCATTTCCTTTGGAAAGCAAATGGGGTGGAATAGTTAACATTGCAGTTATCACAGCTCGTCACAGCACCAGCGATTGGGACCGGGGTTCAAAACCATGCTGTCTGTAAGGAGTTTGTATGTTCTCCCCATGTCTGTGGTTTCCCCGGGTGCTCTGGTTTCCTCCCACCTTCGAAGCGTACTGGGGTTGTAGGTTAATTGGGTGTAAATTGGGCAATACGGACTCGTGAACTGAAATGGCCTGTTATCGTGCTGTATGTCTCTAAATTTTATCTTATTTTAAAATTTGAATGTGTCCACCTCCCTTTGCTACATTCTTCTCCCAGACTGATCCCATTCACTGAATGGAAGGGGTTCTCCTCATGGCAGCCCAAATCTATTTCAACGCTTGGAGTATTAGGAATAAAGGGGTTGAACGGAACATTGATTATTACGTAGATATACGATGTGGCTATTTCTGAAACTTAGCTGGAGGAAGGGCAGGATCGGCTGATGCAGGTACCTGGGTTTAGGAATAAAGGGGATGAGCTTGGAACATGGATCAGTATGTGGATCTACGATGTTGTGACTGTTACTGAAATGTGGGTGGAGGAAGGGCAGGATCGGCTGATGCAGGGACCAGGATTTAGTAATAAAGGAGATGAATGGAGCATGGATCAGTACATGGATCTACGATGTTGTGGCCATCACTGAAACATGGCTGAGGGAAGGGCAGGATCGGCTGATGCAGGTACCGGGGTTTAGGAATAAAGGGGATGAACGTGGAGCTTGGATCAGTACGTGGAACTACGATGTTGTGGCTGTTACTGAAACATGGCCAGAGGAAGGGCAGGATCGGCTGATGCAGGGACTTGGCTTTAGGTGTTTTAAAGAATAGAATGGGAGGAATAAAAGATGGGGGGTGTACAGTGGCATTACTGGTTAGGGGTTGTATCACCGCGATAGAAGGGAGGACGCTGAAGAGGGGGTGTCCACTGAGTTGGTGTGAGTGGAAGTCAAAAATAGGAAGGGAGTTGTCACTGTGCTGGAACTGGTCTAAAGGCCCCCAAATGGCCTTCGGGATATTGAGGAGCAGATAACCAATCAGATTTTGAAATGGTGTGGGAAATACAGGGTTGTAGTTATGGGTGATTTCAACTTCCCTAATATTGACTGGCACCTACTGACTGCAAGAGGGATAGATGGGGCCGAATTTGTCAGGTTTGCGCAAAAAGGATTCCGGACACAGTATGTGGATCAGCTGACTAGAGGAGAGGCTGTACTGGATCTGGTTCAGGGGATGAACCTGGCCAGGTGGTGGACCTCTTGGTGGGGAGCATTTTAGCTTCAACATAGTTGTGGAAAAGGAAGAAACTGGGAAAGTGCTGAACTGGGGAAGGGATAAGTGCATGAAAAGGCCTTGGCATGTAAAATTAAGGAGAGGCCCAGGGTGTTCTATGCATATGCGAAGAACAGAAGGATGATGATGAGAATGAAGGTGGATCAAAAACCACCAAATTTAGTTGATAATATTTTTCGATTGAATCCTTCATATAAAGAGTTAATTGGTATTACGTATGATAGATTATTGAAATTATGTCCAACACTTCACAACAACATTAAAAAGGTTTGGGAATTGGAACTTACAAGACCCTTATCGGTGGATCTAAGGGATAAGATTCTTTAACCGGTGAAGACATCTTCAATATGTGCCCGACATTCATTAATCCATTTCAAAGTGGTGCATCATGTTCACATGTCCAAAGATAAGCTGGCTTGTATCTTTTCTAATATTAACTCGACTTGTAACAGATGCAAATATGATATTGCTACATTGAGACATACGTTTTGGTTTAGTCCATCCTTAGAAATCGATTGGAAAGATAGTTTTAATATCTTTTCAACTGTATTTCAGGTGGAGCCACGACCCATTCCAGAAACTGCTCTTTTTGGGTTATTGACCCAGATATCGGGAGTTTTTCATTACCTGTGCAACGGGTTGGCCTTCTCTACATTGTTGGCTAGAAGAACCATCTTATTCAAATGGAAAGACTGTAAACCTCCAACAGTGTTTCAGTGGTTCTCTCGTATTATGTCCTGTTTAAGTTTAGAAAAAATTAGGTATCATGTATTTGATTCATGGGTGAAATTTGAAGATACATGGTGACCTCTTATGTCTTATTTTCATTTAATGTAAATGTTTTTAATGTGATTAGATGTACTCGCTCTTCCAGATGAGATATCATCTTACCTTTGTTTTTCGAATTAAAAGCTACAAAATATATGTAACCCTAAGGATAAGCTGCTCAGATGTCTTTTTCTTTGTTAGTTTTTTTGACTAGAGTAGGTTAGGTGGAGTTTTTCATATAATATTTTTGATGTCTTTGTCTTCATCTAGTGCAGTGAAGGGGGACAGAGCTTATACTGTTTGAACTTTTATCTCAATAAATATACAAACTTGTGATATTGTATTTTCATTCCCTTTTCTTCATTGTACTGAATTTATTATAAAAACCAATAAAAAAAATTGAAAAAGGAAGAAGAATGAAGGTGGGGCCGCTGAAGGATAAAGGAGGCAACATGTGTCTGGAGGCTGAGGAGGTTGGGGAGTTCATAATTGAATACTTTGCATCATATTCACAAGCGAAAAGGACCTTCATCAGGGTGAGGTTGAAATTGAACAGGCCCATGTGCTGGACAATGTGGAGATGAAAGGAATGGAAGTTGTTGGATCTTCTCAAAAACATTAAGTTTGAAAGGTTTCCGGTGCTGGACACGATTTACCCTAGGCTGCTGTGGGAAGTGAGAGTAGAGATAGCTGGGGCAGTAGCTATCATCTTTGAATCCTTTCTGGCCACAGGGGAGGAGGTGTCAGAGGATTGGCAGAGAATCCTGGGAATTATAGACTGATGAGTATTACATCAGTGGTGTGTAAACTAAAGGAGAAGATTCTTAAGGATCGGATCTATGCGCAGGAGAGTCAACATGGCTTTGTGAAGGGAAGGTCATGCCTCACAAGTCTAAATGAGTTTTTTGAGGAGATAACAGAAGAAATTGATGAGGATAGGGCAGTAGATGTAATCTACATGGATTTTAGCAAAGCATTTGGCAAGGTCCCACACAAGAGACTCATCCAGAAATTCATGAGACACGGGATCAGTGTCAATAAAATATTGGCTTGTAGGAAGAAAGCAGAGAGTAGAAGACAGAACAGGCCTTAAGGATACTCAATGCAATACAGGCTGGGAATAGCAGGACCACGCATCAACCCATAAAGATTAATGAGACCTTCAGGGAATTCTATGAGGGTTTATATGAATCAGAGTTAACAATGAGGTCCGATAAAGCCAGCAGTTCCTGTCCAAATTAGAGTTAAGAAGGTCTAGATCTTTATGGAAGAAGAAATAGGGAAAGCATTGAATTCGTTGCAGACTAAAAAGTCTCTAGGGGAGGATGGGTTTCTACCTGAGTTTTAGCAGGAGTTTAAAGATTTACTGATGCCTCTTTAATAGAAGTGGTGGACCAGGAAATGGAGACCTATTCCTTCCTGGAATCTTTTTCAACAGCAATTATTACAATGATACTTAAAAAAGACAAAGATCTGCTAAATGACCCATTTCTTTGCTAAACAATGATTATGAGATACAAATCCCTGGCAAATACATTGGCAAAACATTTGTCTAAACGAATAAATAAAGATCAACTGGGCTTTGTGCAAAAAAGACAGGCAGTGGATAACATAGGCAGACTGTTGAGTATAATGCATCTGGCACAAACCAGAAATGAGAGGTTTGGCTATGGCACTGGATGCGGAAAAGGCATTTGACAGATTGGAGTGGGACTTTTATTTAAAATGGTGGAATAGTTGGGGTTAGGGCTAAATTTTATACATTGGATAAGGGCTCTGTACAATACACCCAAGGCTAAAGTTGTAAATAATGAACAAATTTCTCCAGCTTTTCTTCTGACAAGATCAAGCAGACAAGAGTGTCCACTATCTCCAGCCCTGTTCATTCAAGACATGGAGCCACTAGCCAAACCCATTCGCCAGGATCTGGACATCATGGGTTTTAGAGCATGCCAGGTGTTATGAGCCCAAAGGACCCCAAAACCTAGCAGCCACAGAAATTCACCAAGACAAGTAGTTACTTAAACAACAGTTGTTTATAATTATCTTTAAACATGAAAGCAGAATCAAACTTTAACTTATCTCTATTAACTTAACTAACCTAATTTAACCCCCTTCTAATTCTAAGTGCATGTGTATGTAACATGTGTATAAATTTAAGAAAGGTTCTTTGGTCCACAGTTCAATCTCACTTCTCATTCTTCCAAGTTCTCTGGTTTCAGGCAATTCTTATACTGCACAGAATTTAACATGTATAAAGTTCACCAGGTTTTGGTGCTCGAAAGGTAAATGTTTATACTGAGGTACCACCATTAGACCCCTCAATGTCTTGCTGATGAAACTTGCCCCATCAGGGTTCTCCAGATGATGAGCTCTTTCTGTCGGGCTAACACAGAGTTCCTTTCTGTTCCACTTATTCCATGAGAAACACCAGACAGATAGCACTTCCAGCCATTCGCCACTCTGGAGCTTTTGTTTCAGTTCCAACAAGCTTCCCCTGCTTGTTTCAGCTGACTGTTCAGTCTCTCTCTCTCTCTCTCTTTCACTCACTCACTCACTCACTCACTCACACATACTTACTTGCTAAAACCCCCCTCCTTCTCCAACAAATGATAGGAGTTTGTCTTCTGCTCCCATCTGTTCTTAGGTCAACAAGAACACAGGTGTGACCTTTCTGTGCCCTCTGTCAAAACCCTTGCAAAGAGCTTTCAACAGCCAGAGTGTCTCCAGTCCATTCATTTCATGACATAATTTCAATTAGAACCTACTTGTGAAATTTTCTATAGTTTCTGTAAAGTCACTGAATATCAATTCTTCAGTATTTCAAATAAGATCTATTTTAAAATGTGTGTACATCTGTAACCTACTCTAATGTTACCAATTTATCTCTCAAATACATCTACAAATAATACATCACACAGGAAGAAGACTTAAATAGGTGGGCAGGATCAAATGTGTTAAAATGAATGTGTTGCCGAGACTTCAGTACCTCTTATGGACGGACACTGCCTGTGGCATTGCCCCAGGGATTCCTCCAAAATTTGCTCTCACAAATAAGAATATTTCTATGGAATGGAAAGATATCCAGGGTCTCTATGGAGATATTGACCTGGGATTACAGTCTGGGCCAATTATGAATGCCAGACTTCAAGAAATACTACTGGGCAGCCCAGTCGAGATACATCCTGGGCACATATTGACCTGCATGTGGTATCCAAGAAGGTAACAGAGGACTTTATTTATAAATGGGAAATTGTTATTTGGGAAAACAGGCAGCCCTATATACTAAAACAAGTTATCCTCATTTGGAATAGAATTAATATCTAGGAATCAAAGTTGGGCTGTCCCCCAAAACACTCCGACCCCAAATAGATTCATATGATTAATGGTGGGTAACAAAATACTGGACACCTGCCATCATAATGGCGTCAGGTGCATATGGACTGTTACGAGCAGGGGCAGCTAATGTCACTCGAACAACTCACACAAATATGATTTATCAAATAAGATGTTCCACTGCTACCTTCTGCAGGATGTTAGGTCCAACCATGGCCCTAACAGAGTGCAGTGACATGGAGACCCTGATTCGAAGTGGGAGCAATGTACTTGGGACCAAAACCAGGCCTTCATAAATTAAGGCAGAGATGGGAGTTGGACTTGGGAATAACAATTGAAGAGCATTGTGTTGGACCAGTGTGACTGCAATCATTAATGTGCAGTACAGGCTGGTGCAATACAATGTTCTCCACCAGCTGTACCTGATGCTGGAAAAAAATGAACTGATCTAAACCAGAATGATCAGACCAATGCTTTAGATGTGGCATTGAGACAGGAACCTTTGTGCATGCAGCCTGCATATGTACCAAGGTAAGGCCCTTTTTGGTGGAACCTGGTCAAGTCCTTGGAAAAATTACAGGTAAAGAATTCCTGCAGGACCCAGAGTTGTCCCTGTTGGGAAACATAACTGACAGAAGACTTACAACGAATCTGTCCAAATTCCAAATCCAATATAATGATCACTTTGGCAGTGGCCAGGAAGTGCTTAACAGTTCCCTGAAGATCTGACTCCTGCCTGAGCTTTACTCGCTGGAATACAGAAATCCAAAGCAGTGTTCCCCTGTAGAAAATCACTTATAACTTAAGAAAAAAGTATGACACTTAACAAAAATTTGGCAACCATACTTAAATTCTATAGGAGTACAAATATAGAGTGGACCATCGTGCCTCAATGCCCCACCTTCTTTGTCTATCCCTTAATCAGGTCGGGTGGGGGGGGGGTCCATCCCATCCCAACCAGGAAAAATCGAGAGAAGAATACAGCCTGAGTTCTGGCCATCGTGTCGTGACAAACCCCTAAACCCCTGATAAATGTTTCACACCTTTGTTGTGACTGTCTTCAATGTTGTGTGTAACTGAGGTTAGTTAAGTGTTAAATGTTGTGGGGGTGGGGAAGGGATAGAAAGAGCTTGAACTCTACACAAAACCTGATAACTGTAAATTGCAGTCAATGCTGTTAATGTTAACATTGACACTGCTAATGTTGATAATTGTTTGAGTTTAAGTTTGGAAAATCATCAATAAAATATTAAAAAAAGAAAACAGAATATAGTAGTGGAAGGAAAGTAGCTGCCTGTAGGTTGATGACTAGTCGAGGGGCCACAGGGACCTGTTCTGGGAACCCCGGCTCTTTGTGATGTTTATAAATGACCTGGATGAAGGGACAAAGGTTGGGTCAGTAAGTTTTTTAGTGACACGAAAGTTGGAGGAGTTGTGGATGGAGCTGAAGGTTGTTGAAGTTTACAAGAGGATACAGACAGGATGCAGAGTTGGGCTGAAAAGTAGTAGGTGAAGTTCAATCCAGATAAGTGAGAGGTGATGCATTTTGGAAGGACAAACAGAAGGCTGAGTACAGGGTTAATGGTTGCTTGCTTAAGAGTGTGGATGAACAGAGGGACCTTGGGGTTCAAATCCATACATCCCTCAAGGTCACTGCACAGGTTGATAGGGTAGATAAGAAGGCCAATGGGACGTTGGGCTTCATTAATAGGGGATTGAATTCAGGAGGAGATTTGCAACTCTACAAATCTCTGGTAAGAGTTTGTGTTCAGTTCTGGTCACCTCATTGTAGGAAGGGTGTGGAAGCTGGGGAGAGGGTGCAGAGGAGATTTACCAGAGTGTTAGCTGGATGGAAACAAGTCTTATGAGGCAAGGTTAGCAGAGCTGGGATTTTTCTCTTTGGAACATAGAAGGATGAGAGAAGACTTGATAGACAAACAAACACCAGAGGACATATGTACAGAGTTAAGGGAGAGAAGTTTAGGGGAGACATCAGGGGTAAGTATTTTCCACAGAGAGTTGTGAGTGCCTGGAATGTCTTGCTGGGGATGGTTGTGGAGGTTGCAACCATGGGAGCATTTAAGAGACTTTTAGACAGACATATGGATGATAGGAAAATAGAGGGTTATGGGGTAGGGAGGGTTTAGTACCATGTTTTGGAAGAAATATGTGGGTTGGCGCAACATCAAGGGCTGAAGGGCCTGTACTGAGCTGTATTCTAACGCAGCAAGTCACTCAGTGTCTAAAGGAAGCAAAGGGATCTCCTAAATGTTGGGCCTGTGCCCTTTGTCAAAGTCTAAGCAAAAAGCCAGCAGGAGCTGGAATGAAAATGGGGTGGGGGGGGGGAGAGAGGAGAGAAGTGAAAGGGGCAGGGGAGGAGCACAGGACAACAGGCAGGCAGTCGACATGGTGGGAGGGTGGATGTGATGAGAAGTGATGGGGTGTCGTGTTGGGGAGAGTCTTGGGTTCGGTTTGTCCACAGTGTGAAATATAAAGTGTTAACAATTACTACTCTGGAGACAGTCTTGGAGAACAGGTTCAGCTTTATTTTGAGTCTGCAGAGTCGGGTGTCCCTGATCTGGAGAGACACCGAAGGTTCAGAATCATCACTCTTTTGTACAGTCCCGCGCTCAACATCACCCCCCTTCATTTACCTTCTTCCAATCAGAATCCCAATACATTACAACATTTTCCTTTTCCCTTCCATCAATACAGGTATCACTCAGTTCCTCCCTCATACATCGCATTTTATGTTAATTAGTTCTTTCCCTCCTTAGGGCCATCTAAGTTAATATTCGTGTCTCTATTAAGCAAGCAGAGTGCTAACTATAGACTACCTTAGGTCACTGTACCAGTCTGAACCAGATCCTTGCATCCTTGGGGCTCCCGATAAGAAGAGGCCTACTAGCTAGTTTTCAAGCTCTCATCTACATTCTTTGCATTCCATCCCTTTTCACAGAATGGTACGAGTTTAGTCATCTTCAGCCATATTTCACAATTCCTCTCTTTTCTCTTTACCATGTATTTTTGATTAAACTGCATTATTGTTTACTTTTTGTTTCTTCAAATTGTTGTAACATGAGTTGAATTTATCGTTGTTCATTTGCCATGGGGTTTTTTAATACCATTTGCTTCGCTCCAGTAGCTGAGTAGATTAATCTGGTAATAACACATCATAGGATGGCCAATCCAATAAATAAACCCACTATAATCATTAAACCATATATTGCAACGTGCATTAACCATAGCCCCTAACCTCTAAAATTCCAATCTCCCCATGTCCAATCACCCCATACACCTTTTTGATATTTGTCTCCAGCCTCCCGGATTTTCTCTCTATACTTTTTAATATGGACCGCCAAATCCGAGATATTAGCTGATTCATTCAGGATGTGTGCAAAATTCAGAGCCAATTAAAGCACGTCCCCCCCTCTCTCTGCTAAAATAAAATCAAGGGCCATGCGATTTTGGAGGACTGCAAGTCAAATGGCAGCCATTTCTGTAGTTATTGCCCGGACTTGAGATTGGGCTTCCCCAAGCGCCAGGTCCGTAGCATTTACTAGTTCATCTAGGGTGGCTGCTAATTTTTGAATCTCATCCCCAGCTCATGCAGCTCCAAATGCCAGGAAAAATGTCTACATGAGACGATAGCCTTCAGTCACCCTTCTTTTGCTTTGTCCATGGGACAACACTAGTACAGGTAACTGGTTAAGAATACAGACATGGGGAAATAGTGGGTAACAACATCCAATCCAACCTTTAGGTGTACGGCTCAATTTAGACCTTTTGTCCGATTCCAACATTCCTTTTCCCTGGGTAACCATGAATAAATTCTACGTCTACACACCCAATATGTACCATTTACAGGCTGTGGAATTCGTGTGACAGTCCAATTCTGCATGCATTTGGAAACTTCTAGTTGGAATGGAGAAGATCAATTTATATTATAGAGGCAAGTTATATTCTTAAGTCCCTCCTCAAAAGGAAGCAACTCTCCAGACTGAGTAATTGCTGACCTTGTTGGTTTTGGTCATATAGACCACCCTTTGTATTTATCTTCAGTGGTTAGATCACTGTTGCTGGGCAAGGTATATATATCAAATAATTCGTGTAGGGAGAGAGGGACTACTACTAAGGAGACTCCTGACTTGCCATGGTGTATTTTTGCACATACCCAACTACCTGTTTCATTTTGGTTCTTAGCATAATTAGTACATAGAGAGATAAAAGAATTTTTAGGTTCAACATGCAAAACTATGATATGTATAAGTACAAATTGAGATAGTAAGCATAGAAGTTTCATTATTGTAGTTTTCTTTTCTGTCCATTTTACTCCTCTTTCTTTCCCTCTGCAGCTGGTGGTGGGTCCACTGGTACCTTTATTCTTGAAGCGTGTGTCCACCCCTTTTCCTTCGTTCGGACCGCTGTTTCTGTGGTGAACAGTACCAGATATGGTCCGTTGCACTGGGGCTGAAGATTTTCTTCTTTCCACGATTTGATCAGGACCAAGTCACCAGCATTCACAGAGTGGGAGGGCTCTGTGCCAGCAGACCCTTAGCTTTTAAATCTGCAAGAGAACGAGAGACTGCCAGTAAATAGTTCCTTAAAAAAACATCATTACTTTCAACTATAGGTATTGCTTCTACCCGCCTCAAATATGAGAGTCCAAATAACATCTCATAAGGGGAGATTCTAATGTCTTGTCGTGGGGCTGTCCAAATTCTGAGAAGAGCTATAGGTAAGCACTTGGTCTAGGGTTTTGTAATTGCCTTTTTAAAATGGCATTCATTCACTCCACTCTTCCCGAACTCTGTGGATGCCATGGTGTATGCAGCTTCCATTCTATCCCTAAGGCTTCACAGACCAGGCTGTGAATTTTAGAAGCGAAGTGCGTTCCCCGATCTGAATCGATGGACTCGGCTATTCCATATCAGGGTACAATTTGTTCCAGAATTATTGTTGCCACTGCTTGTGCAGTGGCATTTACGGGTGGGGAACACTTCGACCCATCTTGTGAAGTGGTCCATAGTAGAAATTTCCATCGCTGGACCTCAGGGAGTTTGGTGAAATCCACTTGTATCCGCTGAAACGGCTGGATTGCTAAAGGTTGTCCTCCTCCAGGCATAGCTTTTATAACTTTCTTATTAACCTTTAAACAGATCACACAGCGGTTCACTGTCTGTCTTGCTAGGGTATAGACTCCTCTGCAGGCGTAATTTCCCCAGTGGGAGCGTGAGTGGAGTTCCCCTAGTATCTGCTGGGTGATTTCTTTATTTAACAATTGTCTTCCATTGGGGAGCCACCATTTTCCATCTTCCTTCTCCTTTGCTCCCATCTTTTCCATTTGTTCTTCTTCATCCCTTTCTCTGTGAGGTATCAGAGTCATCATGTCCACTGTTCCTGATCGTGCCGCTTGTCGGGCCAGTTCATCAGCAATCTGATTTCCTCGGGCTTCTAGTGAGTTCGCCTTCTGATGTCCTGGTACATGTACTATGGCAATTCTTTCTGGTTTGATTAATGCTTCCAAAGTTTTTTCAATTAGTTGCTCATGAGCTCATTCTTTCCTCTTGCTGTTATCATCCCCTGTTCTTTCCAAATTTTCCCAAATATGTGTACCACTCCAAACGCACATTTCGAATCTGTATATATGGTACCTTCCTGACCTTTCAACAGTTCCAGGGCTCTCATTAGGGCATACAACTTGCAGGACTGAGCGGACCAGCTGGTGGGCAGACACCCAGTTTCCACCTCTGTTCCGGTAACTCCATCAACGATAAGTATATCCACTGTATCTCTTTCCATCTATACAGCTTGACAATCCATCTATGAAGGTCCATTGTCCTTCCGAGAGGGGCTCCTCTTCTAAGTCATCTTGACTTTTCGTTTGCAGCTCGACCACCTCGCTGCCCTGGTCCTCTTGTTCTTTATCTTCTCCTGACGAGTACAGGAACTGTGAAGGGTTCAGACTTTTATTCTTTCACTGGTACTGGCTGGAATTCCTCCTTTAGGGTTATTTTGAGTGGGGTTATTTGCAGTCCTCCCCTGTTTCCCTCTCTGGCCCAGACAATGTCCTGGATATCCTCTTCCCTCAACGCGTACAATTTCACCATTATACGTTCTTCCACTGGAGTGGTACCGACTCTTAATCTAATTTGCAGATCTCGTCCCATCAGATTCACCCCAGCTTGAGGAACCAGAATTAGGTCTTCAATTGCAACCCTGTCTTGATACTTCACACAGACCCACTTGATCAGATACCTTTAATTGTGGACTAGTGAATCTAACTTGCTATGGTATAACGTTTAATAATGATCTAGTGGCCTCTGTGTCCACCAGAAAAACGGCATCCTCTTTGTTTGGTCCCACCTGGAAGAAACCCCTGATACCTTTAATCCTCCCCAAAAGTCATCAGAGGGATAGCATCCCTTTCCCTCTTTAATTCGGGACATTCCTGTTTGAAATGTCCCACTATCCTACAATAGTAACACCCTGCCTGCTGGGGTTACCCAAAATTCAAGTACATCAACATAATAACAACTGGAACATTTCCATCGCTCAATTTCTCTATCAGAGGCGTCTCTCTGGTGGAGTCTAATCTCCTGGATGGAAGGTATAAGGCTCGTTGAGGAGGACTTGTGTTGAATTAAATCTTTGGGGTCCCAATCCTGATAACCCTTTAGATACTTTATCTGCTGCCTCATTAAGTTAAGAAATTACATCTTTATCATGGGTATGTGCTCAACTTTAAACTTGCAAACAAAATGGTATCTTGTGTGGCCCCTTTAAGAGTAGTCCTGGCTGTCTGTTCTGTGCTCTGTAGTATTCTGCACAAACTGGTTGCGTTATCGCTTCTTCTGGGCTTCCTGCCAATTTGCCTGGCTGGTATCTTATGTTTTTATGTTGAGTTCTCTCTGTCCTCACTGAGAACAGATTAATTTTTAAACTGTGCAAATGTAGACAAACATGTTTTAACAAAAGCTTCTAGAATTTTCCACAGACTTTAAATGTTAACTTCTTTGTTACAGTGGCCGGATGATTTATCATGGCTCTGGGTTTGAGCACTAACAGTATCCGAAAATACTTTGGGTATTGCTGGCTAGGGGTCTAGATACAGACAGATGATATGCTAGTGGTGGTCCTTAGGAGGTCCCTGAGGAGTACTCGGGGTCATTCGTCTCTCCCTCCTCCATCAGCGTTAGGACTCCTGTGCAGGAGGCTTATTCTTGCTTTTTTCTTTTCCTGATTTTTTCCTGTCCTGCTCCTTTCTATGTGCACATTCTTTCTGGAGGACATCCATAGGTTTACTGACCCACCTTCAGCCAGTTTTACAGCATTAGTTTGGCAACCTGCAAACCTATCTCTTTTTCTCATGTTTTTCCTGCCAGTCTGAGCTCTTCTGTCCTGCCTCCTCCAGCTCCGGGGCACAGGCCTCTACCCCTCCATCGGACTCTCTCACCTGTTGGTGTTCCTCGGGAGGGATATCACCAGCATCTGGTGATTCTCCCCTTCCCTGTGACTGTCATACGGCGGGGGCAGGATCCCAGGGAGGTACGTCTTCCTCCTCATTTTTCACAGCAACCTTAAACAATTCGGTCACCCGGATCCAACATGCTGCATAATCTGACTCCTCCAGTTCTGGAGGACTTCTTTCATTTACGAACAATTTTAATTTCTGACATATCCAATCTTCATCTGACCTAAGTCAGGGTCACCAAACCGAAGACCCCAGAATCGGAGTCTGAGGCCATTTATAATAACAGAACTTTATCATAATTTCCTTAGTCTTTCCCTGGGTCCTTCCCTGACCCCAGTTTCCTAACATCCACCCCAACGGACTATCAGGCGGAATGTCAATCCCGAGACCCCCACTCTGGATTCCCTTCTTCTCTCAGGTATTCTGAACACCCATATCCCTGTCAGATCACTCACTCCTGACAGAATCCCGTTCGCCCGAGTAGTACTTAATAGTCAATTTTTCTTACCCGGGTCTTGTACACGAGAGTTGCCCCGACCCTTCTACTGTTCCATTAGCTTCCCTAGGTCCTGTTCTCCAGAGTCTCCTGTCCAGATATCACTCGCTCAAACTGCTGAGCGATTTGAAATTAGAGACCACTGAAATCAATGGGGTGCACCTTCTCGTTCTTCGATAGCCAGTCACCAAGCGTTGAGAATTGAGGATCCCGGACGATCCCCCAAGCTTGTGAAATATAAAGTGTTCACAATCACTACTCTGGAGACAAAGTCTTGGAGAACAGGTTATTTCGAGTCTGCAGAGTCGGGTGTCCCTGATCTGGAGAGATACCGAAGGTTCAGAATCATCACTCTTTTGTACAGTCCCGCGCTCAACATCACCCCACCTTCATTTACCTTCTTCCAATTAGAATCCCAATACATTACAACATTCTCCTTTTCCCTTCCATCAATACAGGTATCACGCAGTTCCTCCCTCATCATACATCACATGTTATGTTAATTAGTTCATTTCCTCCTTAGGGCTGTCTAAGTTAATATTCATGTCTCTATTATATACTCATGTACCAGCCTGAACCAGATCCTTGCATCCTTGGGGCTCCCGATAAGAAGAGGCTTACTAGCTTCTATTGTCTTGTTTTCAAGCTCTCATCTACATTCTTTGCATTCCATCCCTTTTCACAGAATGGTGCAAGTTTAGACATCTTCAACCATATTTCACAACAGGACAACAGGCAGGAGGTGGACATGGTGGAAGGGCGGAGAGGAAGAAGAAGAAGTGTTGGGGAGAGACTCTGGTTTGGTGGGTTCACAGGACAACAGGTGGACATGGTGGGAGGGCAGAGAGGGAGAAGCAAAGATGTGATGTGGTGTCGTGTTTGGAGAGTCTCAGGTTCGGTCGGTTCCCAGACTAGTCTGGGCACAAGTGTTACAATTTGGTGACGTGTTATTACACCACTTGGTCACCAGGGGTCATCCCGGTGACCTTATATATAAAGCAGTCCCAGAGCTACAGTCTAGCCTTCCAGGTTTGTCTTGCAGAGAGCCAAGACCTCTTCGTGTACATATTAGTTTATTAAAGCTGTCTTATTAACTGCTGTTGTGGTTATTGTCAGTACAATTTAATTAACTAATATGATAGCTTCTAGGATGGAAGCTGCTTCTACTCCAACACGCATTCCCGACCACCTGGAGACTCTTCCTGAGTAATGGAATCCGGGGACGACTAGCACGCAGATGCTTCCGAGGACAGAGATGATGAGTAACCACTGTACTGGAATCATGGTGGAATGCAGGGAAGACCACAGAAGTACGATAGGGCAGGTAAAAAATGGCCAAGAGCCCTGCCTGACTGTGGGTTCGCCGGTACAGGTGCTGCCGATCCTAAACCCCGGTCCGATCAGAAAGGGGCCACTACAAGTGCAGGTGGAAGGATCTCCACAAGTCGTGCTCCATGTATGTGCAGAATTCCCAACCAGTCCAGAGCCAGGGAAAGCAGACACCGCTACCGTCACTCCCCCAGCAGCAGTTTCCCCAGTACCATGGAGACCTGATGCTACCGCTGGGATTCCCCCTAAGCCCGCTGCAAATATCCCAAAGCCAGAGACTCAGCCAACAGCCTCAAGTACCCAGGTTACTCCTCCAGCAGACACAAGCCCCACAGAGGCTCAGCCAGCAGCTCCCATTACCCCAGGGTCTACCCTTGTTACACTTAAGGGACCAGAGTCTGCGGCCAGACAGGCTGGAGCTCAACCCCAGAAATCCCGGAGCCGGCACGCACTTCGGCCGCTGGCAGAGATGCTTTCTGAATTTCATGAAGGGTGCTGAGGCATCGGATAAAGAGCTATTAATGCTGCTGTTACCCCAGCTGGGAGACCACCCTTACTCCCTTATACAGGATGCCAGATCCTACCAAGAGGTAATGAGCATTTTACAGAGGCATTACAGTAAGTGGCATAGTGAACTCCACTCCCGGTATAGACTCATGACCAGGTCACAACAAGTAGGGGAGCATGCCAGAGACTTTATTCAGAGAAAGACCTGGCGAGAGGCTGCAACTTTAAAGTAGTATCAGCTCAGGAGTATGCTGAGGACCTTATTAGGGACAGAATTGTTGCGGGCATACGGTCCACTGAGACGAGACATTGATTTCTCAAGAAAAGAATGGTGGGGCTAGATGAGGCAGAGACTATTGCAGAAGCTTTGGAAAGCACCAGGAAAGAATTGGAGGAGCACTCACAGGACCCTGGGGCTGGGACAAACGTCACACTGCTGAATTCTCTAGCCCCACGAAAAGAAAAGTATGCTGCCTCACAGGAATTCACAGCAGCAGCAGAACACCTTGAAGCATCCCAAGTGCTTTTTCTGTGGACAAAGTAATCACCCCAGAGCCCTCTGCCCTGCCAGAGAAAATGTTTGTTCCAACTGTGGAAAACGAGGGTATTATGCAAAAGTCTGCAGAAGCCCCAAGGCCACAGCCAAGGTCCATTCTCATGCTAATGAGAGGTGGGAAAGCTTTTCTTTCTCTACAGAAAAACAGAAGAAGAATGCCAATGTGCAGCCGGCCATCTTGGACAAATGCTACAAAGCAGAGGACACAGTTTTCAGGAGATGAATATGATGCCGAGTACTATCGGATGGAAGGACAAACCAGACTTGCTTCCCTACGCATGAATCATAGGAACATAGGAAGTAGGAACAGGAGTAGGCCAAAAATGGCCCATCGAGCCTGCTCCGCCATTCAATACGATCATGGCTGATCTAATTTATGACCTAACTCCACCTACCTGCCTTCTCCCCATATCCCCTAATTCCTCTATCATGTAAAAATTTATCTAACCGAATTTTAAATATGTTTAATAAGGCAGCCTCAACCACTTCCCTGGTTAGAGAATTTCAAACATTTACTACTCTCTGGTAAAAACTATTTTTCCTCATCTCCGTCCTAAATCTACTCACCCGAATCTTGAGACTGTGTCCTCTCATTTTAGTTTCCCCGGCCAGCTCAAAAAACCTTCCTACATCTATCCAATTGTTAGAAATAGAAGTACCTTAACAGAAATTGCTCGAGACAAAAATTGAGAACAAAGAACATTTATTATAACAACAATGCAAAGTTGGGTGCTTCCCCTTACCCTGGGAATACACACACACACTGGGGCTCACCCAACTTTTATACAGTGAATTTGAGTATAGTAATACTTTCCCCCTTACATTCTTCTGCCTCCTGGATGGGTTTGGCATTAGGCAATCCTACCTGCCTACGTGCTGTTTCGGTGACTTGGAGGACCGGGGGGGGGGGGGGGGGGTATCCTGTCGGTGTCCCTTCATGTTATTATCCTCATTGTCCTTATTCACAACCCTGCCCTTGTCCCCATTCACACCTTTCCGACTCTCAGAGCTACAGTCTCTTCATATGCAGAGTTCACTAATCCTGTCTAGGGTTTACTAATTTAATATATATAACTTGGTACATCCGTGTAAGGCTTACTAATTAAATATGTAGAACTTGGCACTTCTTTCTAGGGCTAGGAGACCCTTATCTCACCCAGACTACCTCTACTTCCTACATTCTATTATTCCTTGCCTCTCCTTATCTTATTCATATGGTGGGCTCACTGATCCTGTCGAAAGGACTAGAAGGTTCTTATCTTACATAGGCTGACTCTGCTTCCTGCATCCTAATTTCCATGCTTAGCCTGTTCATACTGGTTTAATCCATCACTCCATGTGTCTGTACTAGTTTCCCGATCTTTCATATTTTCATGTCAAGTTTACACATCTCTCACACTATCCATACCCTTCATAATCCTATATGTTTCCATAAGATCTCCTCTCATTCTTCTGAACTCCAGCGAATACAATCCTAGATGATTTAATCTTCCATCATAAGTCAACCCCTTCATCCCAGGGATCAACCTAGTAAACCTCCTCTGGACCATCTCCAAAGCCAATATATCCTTCCTCAAATATGGAGAACAGAACTGGACACAGTACTACAGGTGCGGTCTCACCAGTACCTTATACAGTTGCAACATTACCTCCCTACTCCTGAATTCAATTCCTCGAGCGATGAAGGCCAACATTCCATTTGCCTTCTTAATAACCTGCTGCACCTGCAACCTAACATTTTGTGATTCATGCACAAGCACTCCCAAGTCCCTCTACACAACAGCATGCTGTAGTATTTCACCCTTTAAATAATATTCAGCTCTTTTATTTTTCTTGCCAAAGTGGATAACGTCACACTTACTAACATTGTATTCCATCTGCCAGACCTTTGCCCACTCATGCAGCTTAACTATATCCTTCTGCAGACTCTCCCCATCCTCATTACAATTTGCTCTTCCACTCAGTTTGGTGTCATCCGCAAACTTGGCTACACCACATTTTGTCCCCTCCTCCAAGTCATCAATGTAAATGATGAACAGTTGTGGGCCTAACACTGACCCCTTACCACTCTCTGCCAACCTGAAAAACTCCCATTTATCCCGACTCTCTGCCTCCTGTCAGACAACCAATTTTCAATCCAGGCCAATATACTTCCCCGGATGAGAGGACACAGTCTCTTGTGCGGCACCTTATCAAACGCTTTCTGGAAATCCAAATATACATCAACCTGTTCCCCTCTATCCACTGCACCCATTATATCGTCAAAGAATCCTAACAAGTTTGTCAAACAAGATCTTCCCTTTCTAAAACCATGCTGCGTCTGCCTGATTGAACCCTTACGTTCCAAAAGTTTCACTATTTCATCTTTAATGATGGCTTCAAGCATTTTTCCAACTACAAACGTCAAGCTAATTGGCCGATAATTTCCAGTCTTCTGCCTACATCCCTTCTTAAAAAGTGGCATGACATTTGCTGTCTTCCAGTCTGCCGGGACCTGCCAAGAATCCAAGGAATTTTGGTATATGACCACCAATGCATCAACTATAACTTCTGCCATTTCCTTCAGAACCCTTGGATGCATATCATCAGGACCAGATGATTTGTCTGGCTTTAGTCCCATTAGTTTCTCCATCACTACTTCCTTTGTAACAACTATTTTATCAAAGCCCTCCCCAACATTCGCATCCTTAACACTGCACTTGGGCATGCTGGACGTGTCTTCCACTGTGAAGACTGACACAAAATATTTGTTTAATGCCTCGGCCATTTCCTCATTTTTTGCTACCAGTTTTCCTTTCTCATCCTCCAAGGGTCCTATGTTAACTCTGGCCACCCATTTTATATATTTATAAAATTTTTTGCTTTCTGTTTTTATATTTTGTGCCAATTTACTTTCATAATCCTTTTTCCCATTTCTTATTACCCGCTTTGTAACCCCTTGTTGTCTCTTAAAGTTTTCCCAATCTTCCAGTTTCCCACTGCTCTTTGCAGCTTTGTACACCTGCACCTTCAATTTTATACTCTCCTTTATTTCCTTTGTTAATCACGGTTGATTTTTCCCTCTCTTGCTGCCCTTTTTCCTGACTGGAATATATTTTTGTTGAGCATTACAAAATATTTCTTTGAAAATCTTCCACTGTTCCTCAACTGTTTCATCAATTAGCCTGCTCCCAGTCCACTCTGCCCAATTCCTCCCTCATCCTATGGTAGTCATCCCTGTTTAAGCATAACATATTAGTTTTAGATCTAACTATTTCCCCTTCCATCTGAATGAGAAATTCAATTATATTTCCCAGATGGTCTCTGACTATTACATCATTTACTCTACCTATCTCATTGCACAACACTAGATCCAGGAGAGCATTTTCTCTTGTGGGTTCCTTAACATGCTGCTCAAGAAAGCTATCGCGGATGCATTCTATGAAGTCCTCTTCTAGACTCCCATGACCAACTTGATTTTTCCAATCTATGTGGAAGTTAAAGTCCCCCATGACTACTGCCATATCATTATTAAATGCCTCACTTATCTCTATTTATTTCCTGTGCCACTAAACTATTGTTATTTGGTGGGTGATAGATAACACCCACCAATAATTTTTTCCCTTTGTTATTCTTTATCTCTACCCAAATGGACTCAACATTATGCTCTTTAGATCTCATTATGCCTGGAGCTCATCTTTGATTAAGAGTGGAACTCCACCTCCCTTACCATCCTGTCTATCTCTTTGCACCACCTGATACCCTTGAAAGTTTAATTCCCATTTAGGGTCACCTTGTAGCCATGTTTCCGCGATGGCTACCAAATCGTAGGCATGGGTACCGAGTTCACTAACCTTATTTATAATACTGCGGGCATTCAGATAAAGTGCCCTTATGCTCTTTGTCCTTTTAATATCTAGTGACTTCTGTAACCTTTTCTTTTGATTTTTCTGGCCACTATTTTTTCTTTGTAATTTTCTTAACACTATCATTAACCCGAAAACTCACTGCACCATCTGATTTTTTACTTTCTCCTCCCAACGTTACTTTTCCTATTTTACTTTTTCTGGCCATTACTTTATCTTCCCTACCCTTTTCCCTATCACTCAGGTTCCCATGCCCCTGCCAAATTAGTTTAAACCTTGCCCCACTGCTGTACCAAACATACTTGCCAAAATGTTGACACCTTTTGGATTTCGGTGCAACCCGTCCCTCTTGTAAAGATCATGCCTTCCCCAAAAGAGATCCCAATGATCCAAGAAGCCAAATCCTTGCCTTGTACACCAGCACCTCAGCCACACGTTCATTTTCCTTATCCTTACATTCTTTTCATCATTTGCATTTGGAACAGGTAGTAATCCCAAGATCACCACCCTAGCATTCCTGTCTTTCAGCTTTCGTCCCAGCTCACTATAATCCCTTTTCATTACCTCCTCCCTTTTCTTGTCAATGTCATTTGTACCCACATGTACCAAGACATCAGGCTGCTCTCCCTCTCCTCTCAGAATATTTTGGACCCGATTTGTGATATCTCATACCCTTTCACCAGAGAGGCAGCACACCACCCCTGACAATGGAGTCCCCAATAACTACTGCATTTCTCCTTTTCCTATTCTTTTGCACCACTCTGCCAGGCTCATTGCCATTGACCTGGTACCCGTGGCCATCTTCTGTCCGGTCATCTCCCTCAACAGAATCCAACACAACATAACTGTTGCTGAGTGGGATAGTCACTGGTGTACTCTCCATTTTTCTCGCTTTTTTCTTCCCCCCCCCCCCCCCCCGACGGTTTCCCACTTACCTGACACGGGTTCTAGAAAGTTGAGTCGATTAACTCCTCACTCTCCCTTACAAGCTGCAGGTCATATCCCTAATCTGCAACTCCATATCCCTAATTCGCTCCCTTGCCATTTGGGAGGGTGGAGGTCACCCATTGTTGCCACATTTGACACCCAGTACAGAGCACTAACCCTATTGGCATGACTCTGAATATGAAGGCAAATAACTCAGCTTACCTTTTCTCCTTGCCTGCTTTTGCCGAAGCCCGATAAGCCAAAGCTAGGAAGTCTCACTCCTTCGCTGCTCCACTCCTTCACTGCTCCACTCCTTCGCTGCTCCACTCCTCACTGGCCGCTCCCTCCCCTTTCACTCCTTTTATTGGCCCCTTGACAAATTAACCCTGTCACTTTCAGCAAGCTCCTCCTCCTCTGATTCACAGCCCGACTCTCTCCAACCTCCTCCTCCGACTCTCAGCCGAACAAAGTCGGCCCAAGCCCCGGTAAGCCCCCGACTTTAATAGCTTACCTTCTCCTCACTTTCAGCAAGCTCCTCCTCTGATTCACAGCCCAACTCTCTCCAAGCTCCTCCTCTGACTCCCAGCCGAACCAAGTAGGCAAATCAAGCAAGTCCACACAATTTATCTGATGCCACTGTGCATCAAAATTATTGATGTGAGGGTAAATTGCTTAATCAATAGTGGAAGCACTGAAAGATTTATTGACCAGGGATTAGTCAACCGCCTTGCTCTCCCCACATGCCCGAGTGAGCACCAGATCCTGTTAGTAGCCAGCAGGGTTACTCTAGAAATCCAGGGCACAAAATACGAAGGGTTCAAATTACTAGTACTCACTCACCTCTGTGTCCCGGTACTATTGGGGTTAGATTTTCAGTGCCAGTTAGAAAGCATTACAATAGTGCACCACGGGCCTCACCCCCCCAATATGCCTTACGAAGAAACAACACTGCAACCTGTCTGTCCTGAACATCGAACCCCCTCTGCTGTTCATACACCTGACCCCAGAATGCACACCAATAGCCACAAAGAGCAGGAGGTACAGCCCAAGGGACAGAGCCTTAATTAGGACAGAAGTCCGCAGGCTACTACAGGAGGGCATCATGGAGCAGAGCACCAGCCCCTGTAGAGCTCAGGTGGTTGTAGTAAATTCAGGAGAAAAACTGTGCATGGTAATGGATTACAGCCAGACAATCAACAAATTTACACAAATGGATGCCTACCCCCTGCCACACATAGCAGACATGGTCAACAACATTGCGCAGTATAAGGTGTTCTCCACCATAGTCCTGAAGGCAGCATCCCACCAACTGCCCATTAGAAACAGCAATCGCATTTACACGGCAATTGAGGCAGACGCAAGGCTGTATCAATTTCTGAGACTACCCTTCGGTGTCCCCAATGGAGTGTCCCTGTTTCAAAGAGAAATGGACTGAATAGTAGATGAGTTCCAACTGAAAGCGGTGTTCCCCTACTGAGACAATCTGTGGCCACACTCAGGAGGATCATGATACGAATTTAAAACACTTCTTCCAGGCAGCTGAGTAAAGGAACCTAACATACAACAGGGACAGATGCATCTTTAGTGCCAGGAAGTTGCCAATCCTGGGCTACATCGTGCAGAACGGGTAAATAAGCCCAGACCCAGCCTGTACGTGCCCTCTCCTAGACCTTCCAGTGCCACACACGCTGAAAGCACTAAAAAGGTGTTTGGGGCTGTTCACTTACTACGCCCAATGGGTCCCCAACTATGCTGACAGGGCCCACCCACTTATAAAAGCTTCAGTTTTCCCACTGTGCTCAGCAGCCACCAGAGCATTCAGGGACATTAGGGACCATATCGTTAAAGCTACCATGTGGTCCATAGATGAGTCGATCCTGTTTCAAGTAGAAACGGATGCATCCCATGTGGCTCTGGCAGCCACACTAAACCAAGACGGACGACCAGTGGCCTTTTTCTCGCGAACCCTACAGGGGTCAGAGATAAGACACTCAGCAGTAGAGAAGGAGGCCCTAGCCATTGTGGAAGCAGTAAGTCTGGCATACAAACTCTTCACCCTCGTCACGGACCAACGGTCTGTGGCTTTTATGTTCGATAACCAGAACAGGGGAGAATTAAGAACGACAAAATCCTGCACTGGCGGATAGAATTGTCTACATTTAACTACAACATTCTATACCGCCCCGGGAGACTCAACGAGCCCCCGGACGCTCTGTCCAGAGGCACTTGTGCCATCCTTAACCACACATCCCAGTTGCAGAACTTGCACAATGAGCTGGGCCACCCACACAGATGTCTACGGATCAACAAGGAGCACAGCAGCAGTCACTAGAACAGTCATCCATCGATTCACCCAAGAAGACTTTACCACCCACCCCGGAAATCAGGACCCTGGGTACGCCCACCCCATAAAATATCACGGGCATTTCACTTCATTAAAACCCAAAATCTCCCATTTTCAGTAGAGGAAGTGAGGTCAGTGAACAAGAGCTGCCCCATCTGTGCGGAATGCAAACCGTAATTTTACCGGCCAGACAAAGCCACCTTGATAAAAGCGACCAAACCTTTTGATCACCTCAGCCTCAATTTTAAAGGCCCGCTCCTATCCAATAATAGAAATGTCTATTTCCTAACCATAATAGATGAATATTCCCATTCCCGTGTTCTGATGTATCAGCAGCCACTGTTATAAAATGCCTCGGACCCATCTTCAGCATATTTGGGTACCCGAACTACATACACACAGACAGGGGTGCTGCATTTATGAGCGCAGAAGTACAGCAGTACCTGCACGAGAGAGGAATTGCTACAAGCCGCATTACAAGTTACAATCCTGGGAGAATGGACAAGTCAAAAGGGAAAATGCCACTATCTGGAAAATGGTCCTCTTGACTTTAAAAGCAAAAGACCTGCCTGTTACTCGATGGCAAGAAGTGTTGCCAGAACCCCTACACTCTATACGTTCTTTGTTGTGTACTGCTACTAACATGACCCCCACATGAACGATCTTTTCTTTCACAAGGAAAGCCACGACGGGCACAGTGCTGCCTAAATGGATGATGACACCTGGACCTGTTCTCCTACAGAAGCACTGCAGACCCCACAAAGTGGACCCACTGGTGGATCAAGTGGAGTTGAGGCACGCAAACCTTCAGTACGCCTTCGTCACATTCTCAGATGGAAGAGATGGCTTGGTGGCCACCAGGGATCTTGCGCCGGCCGGAAGTGTGAACAACATGGAGGAAACACAGATGTCTACGGATCAACAAGGAGCACAGCAGCAGTCACTAGAACAGTCGTCCATCGATTCACCCAAGAAGACTTTACCACCCACCCCGGAAATCAGGACCCTGGGTACGCCCACCCCATAAAATATCACCACTCTAGACTTGATGGCAGGACATAATCCCATACAAGAGGATCCCCAGCCCACATGGCCACATGTCCATCTAGTACTTTCCACTCCCACACCTCCACCAAGAAAGGATGAAAGGCAGACCGCACTCCCCACTCCCCAGAAGGGAACGGAAGCCACGAGAAATTTTGGACTTACAAACAAGGGAAGGAAGATGGGGGTGGGGGGGGGGGGTAGGAGGGTGAGAAATAAATTTTTAAGGGGGATGAATGTGGTGATATGTAATTACACCACTAGGTCACCAGGGGGCATCCCGATGACCTTGAATATAAAGCAGTCCAGAGCTACAGTCTAGCCTTCCAGGTTTGTCTTGCAGAGACAAGACCTCTTAGTGAACATATTAGTTTATTAAAGCTGTCTTATACTCGCACTGCTGTTGTAGTTATTGTCAGTACAACAATCACACGTAACCTTAATACACGAGAGACAAACGGGAGAAGATTAAACGGTACTCCATCACTATTTCACTTGTGCCGAGGATTCTATGATGTTGGCACGGGTGCAGCCTGCAGTGGCCTCTCCGGTATGATCGGTATAGAAACGCCCCAAGGAGGCACCATGCATATCTTTTGGTTTGACGGGGATGGATGTTGGAACATTGAGTCGGGGTCTGAAATTTGGGAATCACTGAGCAAGAGCGGACCTCCAAGAAGAGGTTGCAAAGTTGTGCAGCCTTGATGGCTGAGGGGATCGAGGCCTCTTTTGGGGTGATGTGGCCATCGGTCTTTGGCGCCAGCATTGGTGTTGCCTGTTACCAGTGGTTGAGGAGCAGCGTGGCATCGTTGGAAGAGGTGTTCTGTGCTGCCTGGAACAGCAGAGTCATATGCCCGGTTCGGGGTTTCCTGAGGACGTGTTGTCCAGGATCGTGGGGCCTCGTGGTGGAGAATGCCGAGGCTTTGCGCTCGTGAGACCAAACTGTGAGGTGGTTTCCCCTTAAAGCTGGCGGACATTTAACATTGAGTCCAGCAGATACCGGTAAACCTGGTAGCACGGCAGTAACCTGCAGGGGCCTCTCCAGACCGGGTGAACGGTTTCTTCATTTGAGCTCATGGGCATTTTAACATCTAAAGTATAATGATATTGTAACCTGTCTTTACTGTACCCATTGCCCAGCCTTTGACAATGTATTGCAGCACTGGTTTTTAAACATTTGAAGTAGTTTTGTGGAATTGTAGATTTGTGGAAGAAGCTTATTTTTAAAATATTTTATTGTCCTGCGGGGGTATAGTGGCATCTGGGGCCCAAAATGATGGCACGGCAGTCACTCGCAGCGGCCTTTTCGGACCTGCTGCTTCTGTTCTTCAGCTGTTTGTAGTGTTGTGCTGTTTTTATGTAATACTATGGTCTTGGAGAACGTTATCTCGTTTTTTTACTGTGGCATTGCTTTTCAGGATGGTTTCAAAGAGGCATGTAAAGGCTTTTACCACTACTACCTTGGATTTCAGTCTACAAACAGGGACTCTTGTACACATCCGGTTCACTGAACCAATAGGGTGTGGATCCCTGCAAGTATTGACCTATTGCAATACTATGGCTTAGCGTCAGTGTAGTTCACATTTTACCCACGACACTTCCAGTGAGGTCGACAGCGGTGATCGGGCATGGAGCAATGTCCAGGTCTTGGACCACAAGGCAGAGAGAGAGAATGTGCTGTGTTATATTCAGTGCTAATCTGTGCTTCCAGACATTAATGACCCAGTCATTAATAGCCAACGTCAAGGTGTGCACTAATGGGTGGCCAGTGATGTGACTTCTGAATACGTTCCATGTGGAGAGGACACGTGACCACCCACAATAGACACCTTCCACATTTCCTCCACACATAACACTCCACCCCTCGGACGTCACATTACTCTGTCATCACTATAATGACAATCAATGGTTCTTCGTACATTTTATGACTATAAAAGAACAATAAACTGTTAAAAAAATGATATTAATCAAGTGGATTAAAATATACACAAGTGCCTTCCAAATTCTGGTCAAAGCACATAATCAAATTCAATGACAACCATATAAAAAGCTCCATTACAAAGGCTGTAAAACAAAGGATTGGGTTGATTGGATTGGAGCTGCTCCCCAGTGTCAGAGGGGAGGGTAGAGAAAAATTTGGTCATCTACTCGTGTGCCTGGTTTCTCCCACTTGGCTGTCAAATGTGAGCACCTTTACCACCAGCGTCTGTGAACAGGCAGTGCAAGGTCATCCATCAGGTGCCAGAGGCCTCTCTTGGCTTGCACATCCTGTGCCTTGTCCTCACGCTTGGGCGAACCATAAGCACAGCTCCCGAACAGCCATCACTGTGTTATCCCGTGGTGAAGCAGGGATCAGGACAGCAGGCATTCCCGGAGTGCCCCGTTTTTCTGGGCTTTTGACCAATACCAGGATGCTGTTCCTGCTCACATTCTCTGTAAACAGGTGCCACTAGTCCCTGTGTCGGATCCCTGCGACGGGAGCCAGGAGGAGTCAGACTGAACGTTGGCCAATTTGTGATTTTAAATAAAAGCTCCTGAAGCCCCCACCCCATGAGTTATTTGTTCCTGTTAGTGGGAGGGCTGGTGGGGTTGCTGTCCTTGCCCAGTGGGAACAAAATACATACAATATTTCCTGCCAGTGTGTGATCTGTAGCATCGTAATTGCAAGCTGGAACTACAATTTCCCACGTGTGCTGAGAGACATTATGCAGAATAGATTCCACAGCTCAGGTACAAAAAAAAGCTCCATTACAAAGGCTGTAAAAAAAAAAAGGATGGGGTCGAATTGTCAATGTGGAAGGTTAGGTTTCCATGGCAACAGATCTCGCCTGCCTTGGGAAGAGTTCTTGGCTGGTTGCTGTAAAGGTGCTGATGAAATCAGTGATGGGATCGCAGCACCTGTTGGGATGAGCGTTTCGTAGATCCTCACATCGAGAAGAGCAACAACTTGAAGGGTGGTCTTCTGTAAAGTAGAGCTCAAAATATAGATGAGTCAGGGGCCACCTCCAGTGCGGGAGCACCAGTTTGGAGTGGACAGCCCATGGGAAGCTGCTCTTGTTTCTCACCTTTCTTTTAATTTTTTTAAATTTTTCACACTATAAACCATATTGATCAAGATACATACATTTTCCTTCTTAAATATATACAGTGTCGTTTTCTCCCCCCTTCCCTCCTCCCCTCCCTCCCTCCCTCACCTCCCCTCCCATTTATTTAAAGTTCAGAATATAAGATACATTAAACCCGTCAAACAATGTTGTCACTCAATAAAAATAAACAAGAAATTCCACTGAGTCAGTTCTTTTCATTCTCTTCTCCTTCTCTCATTTTAGGTGGTAGATGTCCACGGTAGGTTTTCTCTATTGTGTTTCATGTATGGCTCCCATATTTGTTCAAATATTGTAATGTTATTTCTTAAATTATAGGTTATTTTTTCTAATGGAATACATTTATTCATTTCTATATACCATTGTTGTATTCTCAAGTTATCTTCTAATTTCCAGGTTGATATAATACATTTTTTTGCTACAGCTAGAGCTATCATAACAAATCTGTTTTGTGTTCCATCCAACTCGAGTCCAAATTCTTTGTCTTTATGTTACTTAGGAGGAAGATCTCTGGGTTTTTTGGTATATTGCTTTTTGTGATTTTATTTAATATCTGGTTTAGATCTTCCCAAAATTTTTTCACTTTCTCACATGTCCAAATTACATGAATTGTTGTTCCCATTTCCTTTTTACAGCGAAAACATCTGTCAGATACTGTTGGGTCCCATTTATTTAACTTTTGATGTGTAATGTATAGCCTGTGTATCCAGTTATATTGTATCATACGTAACCTCGTGTTTATTGTATTTCTCATAGTTTCTGAGCATAACTTCTCCCATGTTTCCTTCTTTATCTTTATGTTTAGATCTTGTTCCCATTTTTGTTTAGTTTTACCATTTGTTTCCTCATTCTCCTTTTCTTGTAGTTATATTCAAAATTACTTCCCTCTGGTAACCTCAGACTGCTTCCCAATTTGTCCTTCAACTAGGATTTCAGTTGATAGTATGCCAACACTGTACCATGAGTTATATTATATTTATCCTTCATTTGTTCAAAGGATAATAATTTATTTCCCAAAAAACAATTTTCTATTCTTTTGATCCCTTTTTTCTCCCATTCTCTAAAGGAAAGGTTATCTATTGTAAAAGGGATTAGCTGATTTTGCGTCAGTATTAGTTTTGGTAGTTGGTAATTTGTTTTATTCCTTTCTACATGAATCTTCTTCCAAATGTTGAGCAGATGATGCAATACTGGAGAATTCCTATGTTGTACTAATTTTTCATCCCATTTATATATGTTCAGGTATCTTCTCCCCTATTTTATCTAGTTCTAATCTAGTCCAATCTGGATTTTCCCTTGTTTGATAAAAATCTGATAGGTATCTTAATTGTGTGGCTCTATAATAATTTTTAAAGTTTGGTAGTTGTAAGCCTCCTTGTTTATACCATTCTGTTAATTTATCTAGTGCTATCCTCGGTTTCCCCCCTTTCCATAAAAATTTCCTTATTATTTTCTTTAACTCCTTGAAGAATTTGCTGTTACATGTCCTATCCAATCTCTCTTTAATTTCTTGTGTTCCACTTCAGTTAAGTGTGTTTCTTTTACGAATGCTATATCAATTTTTTCTTTTTTCAGTAAATTTAGCAGTTTCTTCCTTTTGATTTGGTTATGTATTCCATTAATATTTAAAGTCATATAGTTCAACATAGCCATTTCATACTTTGCTTACCTTTCCTTTCCGTTTCCTCATCATCACCTTTCCTTCTTATCCATTTCTGCTTTCTTTTTTTGAACACATTATAAGACAACATTTCTAAAACATAAAATATTTCCATTATTCTCCTATCTAAAATTCCTTTAACCCCACTATCCCCTCCCCTTCCTGAGTTGCCCTTTGTCCCTTGTCGGGCAACCACATCTCCCCTCTCCATTTGGATTTGCGAATTCACTCGCAAGCGTCAACTGATTTCGCAGTGACCGTAACTCTTCCCCACCCAGCCCCCCCCCGAAAAGATTTTAATCTTCATATATAACAAAGGTCACTCTCTTAATTCCCCCCATACTTCCTTTCTTCCCTTTCTTTCCCTTCTTAGTCCTTACCTATACTCTATATATTTTTTTATATATACATACACACATACATATAGTCTGTGGTCATTTTTGTTCAGCCACAAACGAGCCTGCAGCTGACGTGGACTTTTACCCCCTCCTTAAATCTTCGTCCGCGAAGCCAAGCCAAAGACATATCTTCATCTCTCTGTCTGTTTTGTAGTTGTTCTGCAAATTTTCGTGCTTCCTCCGGATCCAAGAATAGTCTGTTTTGCTGCCCTGGAATAACTATTTTAAGTACCGCTGGATACTTTAGCATAAATTTATATCCTTTTTTCCATAGGATCATTTTTGCTGCATTAAACTCCTTCCTCTTCTTCAGGAGTTCAAAACTTATAGCTAGATAGAAAAATTTTTTTGACCTTTGTATTCCAGTGGGTTTTTTGTCTTCTCTTATTTTTTTCATTGCCTTCTCCAATATATTTTCTCTTGTTGTATATCTCAGGAATTTTACTAGAATGGAACTTGGTTTTTGTTGTGGTTGTGGTTTAGGGGCTAATGTTCTGTGTGCCCTTTCTATTGCCATTTCTTCCTGTAATTCTGGTTTTCCTAGGACCCTGGGGATCCATTCTTTTATAAATTCTCTCATATTCTTGCCTTCTTCATCTTCCTTAAGGCCCACTATCTTTATATTGTTTCTTCTATTATAATTTTCCATTATATCTATGTTCTGAGCTAACAGCTCTTGTGTCTCTTTAACTTTTTTATCAGATTCTTCTAATTTCTTTTTTAAGTCCTCTACTTCCATTTCTACGGCTGTTTCTCGTTCTTCCACCTTGTCCACTCTTTTTCCTATATCTGACATGATCATCTCTAATCTATTCATTTTTTCTTCTGTACTTTTTACTCTTCTTTTTATTTCACTGAATTCTTGTGACTGCCATTCTTTTACTGATTCCATATATTCTTTAAAAAAATATCCATCGTCTTGCCCTTCCCTTCATCTTCCATTTCTCTATGTTCTTCCTCTTCTTCTTCTGAGTCCATTCCAGGATCTGTGTCCTTTACCTCTGTCTCTTCTGGTTTTCTTGTTGGTTTGTTTGTTTTATTTTATTGATTATTTTTGGTCTTCTTATTTTTATTAGAAGTGTCTTACTGCTGGTCTTCTTCCTCTGGGTTGGTTATCTGTTGTTTCTTTGATTTCTTTTTACTCTCTTCTTTCTTGCTCTCGTTATTTTCTGTGTTTTCGTCTTGCTGCTTTGTTGTAGCTGTCAATTTCAGCTGTGGAGATCGACTCCTCAGCTGGTCCCCCCTCCCGTCAATGTTATTTTTGTCTCGCGCATGCGCGGTTGCGCACTTTTATTTGGCTCCGTGAGCCATTTTTGTAGTCCCGAGTTCGGGGCTTCAACTGACCTTAGGGAGCGGACTTCTCTCTCCGGGGCAGGCCTCCTCGGACAGGTAAGGCCTTCACCTTCTTCTTCCGACATCTTTTCTTCTTCTCTTCTTCCCGTTGCTTTTGGCTTTTCTTTCTTCGCTGCCATTTTCTCAACACCTTTACTTTCACTTTATTTTGGTTTTTGTGTTTGTGCCTTTGTTTTTTCACTGTCTTTTTTTTACTTTTCTGGAGTGGGATGGAGTTCCCTGACCAGCCACTACTCCATCACGTGACTCCTCCCCTCTTGTTTCTCACCTTGATGTGAACAGTGCAGCTGTCTAGAAGTGGCAGCTCAGAGAGGAGAAAGAAATTGAAGTGTATTCCAGCAGGGTGAGGTGGTTGGGGGCTGGACTGGAGCAGAAACACAGACAGGAGGGGAGATACCAGGATGCTCCCAGTGTGGCCCCCGCTGGACTGAATGGCCTTGTCTTTGTATCTACATTGAGTGTATTACAGAGATACAAGGGGATGAGACAGTTTTCAAAAACAGCTGCTTTATTTGGTACAGATCCAGGACATGAAATTCAATTCCTGTAATTGGGTGACATGGTTAGTGTCCGTGAACTACTCTTAGCAGACGATGCCGCTTTAGTTGCCCATTCAGAGCCAGCTCTTCAGCGCTTGACGTCCTGTTTTGCGGAAACTGCCAAAACGTTTGGCCTGGAAGTCAGCCTGAAGAAAACTGAGGTCCTCCATCAGCCAGCTCCCCACCATGACTACCAGCCCCCCCACATCTCCATCGGGCACACAAAACTCAAAACGGTCAACCAGTTTACCTATCTCGGCTGCACCATTTCATCGGATGCAAGGATCGACAACGAGATAGACAACAGACTCGCCAAGGCAAATAGCGCCTTTGGAAGACTACACAAGAGTCTGGAAAAACAACCAACTGAAAAACCTCACAAAGATAAGCGTATACAGAGCCGTTGTCATACCCACACTCCTGTTCGGCTCCAAATCATGAGTCCTCTACCGGCATCACCTACGGCTCCTTGAACGCTTCCACAAGTGTTGTCTCCGCTCCATCCTCAACATTCATTGGAGCGGCTTCATCTCCAGCATCGAAGTACTCGAGCTGACAGAGGCTGACAGCATCGAATCCACGCTGCTGAAGATCCAACTGTGCTGGGTAAGCCACGTCTCCAGAATGGAGGACCATCGCCTTCCCAAGATCGTGTTATATGGCGAGCTCTCCACTAGCCACCGTGACAGAGGTGCACCAAAGAAGAGGTACAAGGACTGCCTAAAGAAATCTCTTGGTGCCTGCCACATTGACCACCGCCAGTGGGCTGATATCGCCTCCAACCGTGCATCTTGGTGCCTCACAGTTCGGCGGGCAGCAACCTCCTTTGAAGACCGCAGAGCCCACCTCACTGACAAAAGACAAAAGAGGAAAAACCCAACAGCCAACCCCAACCAACCAATTTTCCCTTGCAACCGCTGCAACCGTGTCTGCCTGTCCCGCATCGGACTTGTCAGCCACAAACGAACCTGCAGCTGACGTGGACATTACCCGTACATAAATCTTCGTCCGCGAAGCCAAGCCAAAGAAGAAGATTATAGCACCAACGACCCAGGTTTGAATCCAGACCTGTACCATCTGTACAATCCCACCCCATGATCGGTTGGTTAATTGAAAGCACGAGTTTCATGGGCCAGAGAGCCTTCAACCGTGGTGTATTTTTAATTTTTAAAAATATATAATCCAGATTTATATCGATATATATGCTTTATTGCAGAACAAAATGCCTAAACCAGATGTTGATAAAACTAGAGTGAAATGGGAAAAAGACTTGGGAATATCTATTTCTCCAGATGATTGCACGTCGAGATGTGAGGACAGTATGGCTAAAATTGTAAATGTAAGGTATAGATTGGTTCCTTATAATTTTATTCATCAATTATACTCAACTGGAGAAATTAAAGAAATTTAAATATGTTTCTTCTGATTTATGTTTTAGATATAAGGAAGTGGGTACTTTTTTTTAAGATTCAGTTTGGTTACGTGAGACGGTTTTTGGAATAGAAATAAGGAATTTTTGGAGGTTATGTTTACATTTAAAATGTCACTTGACCCTAAGATATTTTTATTGGGTTATATCAAAACACTGAGTTTGGAATTAAAATTAGATAAATTTCAAGTTTCCTGGCAGTGGCCAGGAAATGTCTTGCAGTTACATGGAAAAATTAGACGAAATTGAGTATTCAATTAACATGAAAATAACATGATTTACAAAATAATTATTCCTTTTTTATTAAAACTTGTGGAGCCCATATATCGAGCAGACGTGACTAAATTATGAATATTTTCTTTCCCATACATTAGTGGTGTGGTCCCAACCCTTGGCAAATGACTGAATGCTATTGTTTTAGTAGATCGCCTCTTCTCTTATCTTTCTTCTTTTTGGGGTAGTTTAAAGGGGGGTTGGGAGGAGTGGGTGGGTTTTATGAGATAAAATATTATGCATTGGACTGTATTCTGATTGTATGATTCATTATTGTTCATAAATAATATTTTCAAAAAAAGCATAAATCAGCTTCACTATCATTGAGGGAGAGAATCCACTCCACCTCCACGTCCCACTGCCTTGGAAAAGGAACCAACATATTAAAGACTCTCCCCTCCCCAGACACACTCTCTTTACCCTCCTCCCCATGGAGAAGATTCACCAGTGTGGATCATACACCACCAGATTCAAGGGCAGCTCCTTTCCTGTGTAAATAACAACATTTCTTACTTAACTCTAAATTTAACTCTAACTTCACCCCATTTTGTGTGTGTGTGTGGGGGTGGGGGCATTACAGTTTAGGTACAATTGTAAAAGGCATCAATTTTTAAAGTTCATTCAGTTTTGTGTTGAAACTCAAGTTTTTACTGCTGTTCAAAAGTTGTCAAACTCACAAATTTCTTGTAGTTGTTTTCAGAGAATTGTTTCTTCATCCAAATGGTTTCCTTCTCTTGCATGGAGGTTACGGTATGTGATCTCTGCATACTGATTTCAACAAAGTCCAGGCAAAGGTTAGATGGTGGCCTTTTAAAGGGAACTGCTGAAGTGGCTCTTCCTGGTCCCTGATCTTGTGCATCTCCCATGGGAAAGAGAATATAATAAGAATAGTTCCTCTCTTTCTAGAGGCTACTGCTTTTCTGACTTCAGATGTTTCTTGGAGCAATGTTAAAGAAGTCTTTCTCAAATGTCTTTATCACCTGACATATAACCATATAACAATTACAGTATGGAAACAGGCCATCTCGGCCCCTCTAGTCCGCATAGATTTAAGTGATCTCCTCTAGTCCCACCTACCTGCTCCCTGTCCATAACATGACATCACTGCTGCCTTTTAACTTACTTCAAACCACTTTAGAAGTAATAATTCAAAAGCAAATGACTCCTCTCTGTGCTGGCCATTAAATCAAAAGTATTCTTTTGAACAGGTGTTTCTTTTAGCAAACACCAATTGTTCTTAATTTCAATGCCCAATCGCTTCTGATTCTAAAGTTGTTTATAGAATGACAATGAATTAGTAGACAGTCTCTGGTATTTTCTCCATCTGCCATCTCAAAACATTGTTTGTCTTTCCCTGTCCATCCAACAAAATCCCTTTATTAAGAAATATATATTATTTACCTAAAGATTAATATTAGCACAAATCCATCACACTGTTGCTGCTGTGAATCTTCTGGTGGGTCAATAAGTTTGATCATTGGCTGAATCCCCTTCTTGAACTCTGGGCAAGTGAACTAATTTTCACCAGAGTGGACCCGCTGGTGCCTCTGCAGATTGGAGGAGTGGCTGAACCCCTTCCCGCACTCGGGGCAGACGAACAGCTTGTTGCTCTTGTGAATCTTCTGGTGGGTAGCCAAGCTTGATTGACATCTGAAGGCCTTGTCACACTTGGGGCAGGAGAAGGGCCTCTCGCCAGTGTGGACCCGCCAGTGGATCTCAAGCTGGGACAAACTGGCGAAGGACTTCTCACACTCAGGGCAGGAGAACGGCTTTTCCCCGGTGTGAACCCGCTGGTGGGTCACCAGGTTGGAGGAATGGGTGAAGGCCTTGCCACACTTGGAGCAGGTGAAGGGCCTCTCCCCAGTGTGGACCCGCTGGTGGGACAGCAGGTGGGACCTGTTGGTGAAGGCCTTCTCACAATCAAGACAGATGAATGGCTTTTCCCCAGTGTGGGTCCGCTGGTGGGTCAACAGGTGGCAGATCTGGTTGAAGTTTTTGCCACACTCAGGGCAGGTGAAGGGCCTCTCTCCAGTGTGGCCCCGTTGGTGCCTCAGCAGATGGGAAGTCTGAGTGAAGCCCTTTCCACATTCAGGGCAGGTGAAAGGCCTCTCCCCAGTGTGGTCCCGCTGGTGCCTCCGCAGGCTAGAGATATGGGTGAAGTCCTTGCTGCACTGAGGGCAGGTGAAGGGTCTCTCTCCGGTGTGGACTCGCCGGTGTTTCGTTAACTCACTCTCCCATTTAAAGTTCTTCCCGCAGACACAGCACTGAAATGGGTTCATCGCTGTGGAGACGCGAGGATGTGACCAGGGGAAAAATCAATGCAGGTCTGCCCTCCGACACGCAGCTCGTTGCAGGCTCCCGGAGAACTGGGCAGCAGGTTAAATCAAGGGTGGAACTAGCGCCGGGACCCGGGAGAAGTTTTCTCTAGCCGGGCGTTGCAGGCCTCGGGACCCGCTGCTGAATTGATTTCTGACTTCGAAAAGCGCCGGTACCGTCACTTCCTGCGTGGTCGCGCGCTCCCTTTTGTCAATATTGACAGGGCACTTTGTTGGCCGAACAGGTTTCTGGGAAGGGGTCATCACCATGAAAGGCGTTGAGGGATTGTCTTTAAACAAAGCTGTTCTCGGGCCCGTGTCGCCTAAATCAATCTCGCATCTCCCGCCCTCGCCGGGCCCGGAACCCCCTCACGTCTGGCCCAAACCACTCCCCTCACGTCTGGCCCAAACCACTCCCCTCACGTCTGGCCCAAACCACTCCCCTCACGTCTGGCCCAAACCACTCCCCTCACGTCTGGCCCAAACCACTCCCCTCACGTCTGGCCCAAACCACTCCCCTCACGTCTGGCCCAAACCACTCCCCTCACGTCTGGCCCAAACCACTCCCCTCACGTCTGGCCCAAACCACTCCCCTCACGTCTGGCCCAAACCACTCCCCTCACGTCTGGCCCAAACCACTCCCCTCACGTCTGGCCCAAACCACTCCCCTCACTGTGCGCAGCTTCCCCGCTCCCTTTCTGCAGTTTCCCTTTTAAAAGCCCCACATTAACTCTGCTCGTCTATTTTCCCCATTTCGGGCCAGTTTTACCCACCTCCCGTTTCCCTTCTTTATTTCCCCCACCTTCATATTCAAGGCCCTCAAAAAACTCTTTTCTCCTCTGGGGAAAATTCCACCCGGAAATTTATGCACTTGACGTCACTTCCCGGAGGCGCCCTTCTGTCACACTATGATAGGGCACTTTCCTGGCCGCATGGACTGCTGGGTAAGGCTCATCACCATGATAGGCGTCGTGGGATTGTCTTTAAATAAAGTTGTCTCAGGCCCTCGTCTCCCATATCAATTCACAGAAGATGCCATTAACGATGACAACAACGGTCATTGTTTTTATGTTGATTGAGGTGTAAATATCCAGGGATTAGTTCCCAGCGCCTCCCCGGAACAGATCCTGCACCAGCTTGCTGAGCTGGTGGGAATGAGGGAGCGCGGAATCGTATTTCCATCCCCAACATCCATAGCTGAGTCCGACCCAATGATGGAGCAGGATGATGCTGAACCCCGCTCTCAATCTGCTCTCTCCTTATTGTCCCCACCGCCCCTCACTGAACGCAGCTTCTCCGCTCCCTTGCTGCACAGTTTCCCCTTTAAAAACCCGAACATGAAATCTGCCCGTCTATTTCCCCATTTCGGGCCAGTTTTACCTGCTCCTCCCGTTTCCCTTCTTTATTCCCCCTTATTCCCGGCCCCACTGAAACGATTCGCTCCCCGGGAACACATTCCAACCGAAAACGTCTCGGGGAAGCGCATGCGCCAGATCGTCTCGGGTGGGGCCGCTCCTCTGATGGTCAACTCCCTCCTCCCGGGCTGAGGTTGTCCCGTCATGAGAGCATTGTCTGCGCCGTTCCCTCAGCAACGGAGGAGATCGCAGCCTGGGCTCAGGTTCCAAGCTCGAGGATATCCAGCTTCCTGACTCCGCTCAGCCGCTGCTCTGCGACACCTCCACCGGCTCACTGCACACGGTAGTCCCACAGGAGTGGAGGGCGAGGGAGGGAGGGGGTTTGTGGGACCGGGTGGAGGTGAGACTTGGCTCGGGCGGGCGGGCGGAGCGGGAGGAATATATGGAGGAAACAACACCCAAAGGAGAAGGAATATTCATATTATTTGGGTAGACACAAAACATACTCAAGGATAGACCTATTCCTGTTGTCAGCCCACATCCAAGGGAGAGTTAGAAAAACAGAATATAAAGTTAGATTGTTATCGGATCACTCACCCCTGTTATTGGCAATAGAGCTGGAGGACATACCACCGAGAATGTATAGATGGAGATTAAACTCCATGCTACTTAAAAGACAGGATTTTAAAGAATTCATTGAGCGACAAATTAAAATGTAGTTTGAAATAAATACAGAATCAGTGAAAGATAAATTTATACTATGGGATGCAATGAAAGCATTCATCAGAGGGCAGATAATAAGTTATTTCACTAAGATGAAGGACTACAATTGGGAAATAGAACAGCTGGAAAGGGAAATAGCAAGTACAGAAAAAGAATTAGCAACAAGGGAAGATACAACAAAAAGAGAATTGGCGGACAAAAAAATAAAATAAAACACTACAAACATACAAGGTGGAGAAGAACATAATGAAGACAAAACAGAAGTATTATGAGCTAGGAGAGAAAACGCACAAAATACTAGCTTGGCAGCTTAAGACAGAACAAACTAAAAGAATGGTATTGGCATCAAGGAAATAGGACAAACAAATTACATATAACCTAATGGAGATCAATGAAAACTTCAAGGAATTCGACAAGCAATTATATCGAACTGAGAATGAAGGGAAAGAAGATAAAATAGATGAGTTTCTAGCTAAAATTGAACTACCAAAATTGCAAGAAGAGGAGCAAAATAAATCAATAAAATCATTTGAAATGGATGAAATACAGGATATGTTAAAACAACTACTGAACAATAAAACGCCGTGAGAGGATGGACTCCCAATAGAATTCTATAAAACATTTAAAGACTTATTAATTCCTCCTCTCCTGGGAGTAATGAACCAGATTGAAGAAACACAAAACATGCCGGAGCAGCATCCTGCCCCTCACATCCACTAGCAGATCGTGAGCCCTCAAGAAGTCGGCCCTAACAGCGCAGTGCCCACCGAGGCCAGGACCGATCTCCAAGTGAACTTTTCATCCCTAATCTGTATCTGTGCCCTATGGGTGCCATAGGTCTTGATTGTGGAACCATTGGCAGCCCGCAGGGTGGGACCGGGGGTCCAAATTCGAGTTTCCAACACTAGCGGGGAGGGCGCTCAGCTCGGCCCCTGTGTCCACCAGGAACTGGCAGCCCATGGACTTGTTCAGTGATGTAAAAGAGGCTGTTTACTTGGCAGCCATCAATGGCGGTTTGCCTGACAGTAGCTCTGGAAATCGCAGGGATGGCTGGAAGTCATGGCAGCAGCACTTGTGGGCTTTCACTCCCCAGCGCTGGTGATGAAGGCACCATGTTGACTGGGTTCCCTCTGGCTTATGCTTGGGGGTATCCTGTAGACGGCGGGGTCCCGGCTTGGAGATTTAGCTGAGAGCTGCCTCGTTCTCCTGTTTTGAGCACCAGATGGCACCTGCCCGGGCTGCAGCCTTGCGGGGGTCAGAAAAGTCCACTTTGGACAGATGGAGCAGAAATCTTATGGCATCTGTTCAAGGAATGTCTGGCAGAAGAGGAAACGCAGCTCATGCTCCTCCACCAGGGCCAGCATTTCGTCCATGAAGTCTGAGGGGTTGTGATCCCCCAACCCATCCAGGTGTAAGAGCCTGCAAGCACGCTGCAGGGGAGTGAGGCCATACTTCCCCAGGAGTAGATTCTTGAGGGCGGTGTACTTGCCCACTGCTGGTGGCTGGTGAATGACGTCATCTACCCTCACCGCCGTGTCCTGGTCTAGGGTTCCCACGACAAGGTAAAATTTTGTGGCGTCGGCCGAGATGTTGCAGAGGTGGAATTGTGACTCCGCCTGCTCAAGCCACGTCCATGGGTGATGGGGCCAGAAGGGGGGGGGGGGTAGTTTGAGGGCTACAGCACTCACCTCACCAGATAGAAATCTGGGCCATCGGGGTCACCACTGTGGCGCTTGCATGAGCTGAAGGAAATCACTGCGGCCACACCGAAGGTCATTAATGACTGTTTTTATTTAAGGGCAGCAGGAGCTCAGTCACTTGGTGCATTGTGACATCATAATCGCTGTTCAGGGTGCGCAGGCTGGAAGGGATGCTGGAGTCAGAGAAACTTCATGGCGATAAAAGCAGGGACGGTTCGCCAGGAGGATGTGCACCACCACAAGGGTTTTTTTTAGAATGTCTGGGTCAGAACTTGGCCTTTGAGATGACCCATCCTAAGTTAATGACAGAATTAAACAGTATTTCCACTTTGGTAAATTCAGTGCATTACATTGTTAATGTTAAGTCATAAGTTTTGAATTTTAGTGCTAGCTGGAGGACTTACACACAATAATCTCACCTGAAACAAAAACTTATTTTTAATTTTACACCAGCGGTTGTATAATGGAGAGAGGCCCTTCACTTGCCTTGAATGCAGGAAGGGCCTCTGGTTGGGAAGGGGAATGGGGAGCTGGAGGAAAGGAAATGGGGAATAGGGAAAGAGAGAGGGACCTGGGGGAGAGGTCTAGTGAAAACTGGAAAAGTCGATGTTAATCCCATCTGGTTGGAAAGTGTCCAGAGGGAATATTAGAGGTTTCTCCAGTTTGCAGGTAGCCTTGGTTTGACAGTGCATGAGGCCATGGACAGATGTGTGGGTGTGGGAATGGGGCACAGAATTTAAACGGTTGCTCACTGGGAGGGACAAGAGTGAAGGTGCTCAATGAAATGATCTACTAGTCTTGCGTCCAGTCAGGAACAATATTCCTCTGAGTCATGGTGTCTTGGGTCTATTGTAAATCTTTCCCCTCTTGCCTTAAATCTCCACCCTCCAGTTTTAGACTCCCCTGTCCTGGGGAAAAGATGGAGACTGACGACCTTCTCCACGCCCTTGGTGACTTTATAAATCTCCATTAAGTCCTGTCTCCCTCAGTTTCCTCTGCTCCAGCCCCTCCTTACAATTCACAGGAATATTGAATCCTTTTCTTGTGTGTCTCATTCATCCTCATTTGAGGCAATAGCTCCACAGCCCAGCAATTGTCCATTGCATTTCCTTTGAAAAGCAATACGGGAGGCACAGTTAGCATAGAGGTTCGCGTAATGCCGTGACAGTGCCAGCGATCAGGTCCGAGGTTCTAATCCTGAGCTGTCTGTAAGGAATTTGTATGTTCTCCCCATGTCTACGTGGTTTTTCCTGGGGGCTCTGGTTTCCTCCCACCTTCGAAACATACAAGGATTGTAGGTAAATTGGGCAACAGAGACTTGTGAGCTGAAATGGCCTGTTACCAGGCTGTCTCTAAATTTTATGTTATATTTAAAATTTGAGCCTGTATCCACTGCTTCTCCCAGACTGATCCACTCACTGCACGGAAGAGGTTCTCCTCGTGCCAGCCCCAATCATTATGCAGCCTACTCCTTTGGTTCTTTTCCCTTGCATCAAATGGGAATTTCTCTGCAAGATCCACAACCTACCACAGGATCCCACCTCTTGGGGGATGGGGAATTGGACAGTGAATCAAGACTGTCTATTGGCGAACCTCTTGGTGGGGAGCATTTTGGTGAGAGTGACCACCTGGTCACTTCACGCAGGGCCCCCCCGCTGCACACCAAGCCCAGACGATTTCCACCCGAGAAGCTGCAGCTGGCAAAGGAGGAGTTCTCCTGGCTGCAGGAGTTGGGGATCGTCCATCGCTCAGACAGCACCTGGTTATCCCCTCTCCACATAGTCCACAAATCCTCCAGGGGCTGGAGCCCCTGCGGCGATTACCAGCATTTGAACAACGCGACCACACCGGACAGGTATCCGGTTCCACACATTCAAGACTTCTCGGCCAATCTCCACTGCTCACAAGTCTTTTTCAAGTTTGATCTGCTGTGGGTGCATCATCAGATCCCGGTCCACCCCGAGGACATTGGCAAGATGGCGATCATTACCCCCTTTGGCCTCTTTGAATTCCTGTATATGCTCTTTGGCCTCAAGAATGTGGCCGAGACTTTTCAGCGCTTCATGGACGCAGTGGGTAGTGACTTTGTGTTTATCTACCTGGACGATATCCTTATCACCAGCCACAACTGCGAAGAGCACAAGGCCCACCTCCGTACCGTTTGCCCGACTGGCGGAGTTTGGCCTCACGGTCAACATGGCCGAGTGCCAGTTCGGCAAGCAGACACTGCAGTTCCTGGGCACACCATCTCGGCATCAGAGGCTGCCCCGGCGCCAGAGAAAGTCGCGGCTGTCCAGCGGTTCCCCAAGCCAAGCACCCTCAAGGTCTGCAGGAGTTCACGGGGATGGTGAATTTTTATCATCGGTTCATCCCCGGCACCGCCCACACCATGCGACTGCTGTTCGCGTTGATCGCTGCTAAAGAGAAAGTCCTGACCTGGTTGGAGGAGGCAGAGACCGCTTTTGCCGTAACAAAGGAGGCCCTCGCTAATGCAACTCTAATGGTGCACCCATGCCAGGAGGTGCACATGGCGCTCGGTGGATGCCTCAGACACGACGGTAGGGGGCGTACTCGAGCAGTGGCTCAATTGATAGTGGCACCCACTGGCCTTCTTTAGCAAACAGCTGCGTCTGCCGGAGCTCAAGTAAAGCACTTTCGACCAGGAGCTCCTGGCGCTGTACCTGGCCATCCGGCGCTTTCGATACTTTCTGGAGGGCAGGTCCTTCACGGGGTTCATGGTCCATAAGCCCCTCACACAGGCACTCGCGATGGCCAAAGATCCGTGGTCGGTTCGCCAGCAACGCCACCTCTCCTATGTGTCGGAGTTCACCGACATCCGGCACAGGGCAGGCAAAGACGACGTCGAGGCAGATCTCATCTGACGATCAATGCTCTCTCCCCCGGCCTTGACTGAACACTGTTGGCACAGGCCCAGAAGCTGGACACAGAGACGCAGGCTCTCCGGACCGCCATCTCTGGCCAACAGCCCAGACACGCTGCTCTGCAATGACTCCACAGGCTCGGCACGCCCAGTAGTCCCACCGCAGTGGAGGTTGAGAATTTTCAGCTTAGTCTGTGACCTAACCCACCCCTCAGTGAAGACTTTGGTGTGAATGGTGGCAGAGTGGTTTGTGTGGCACGGGCTCAAAAAGGAGGTGGCCGAGATGGTGAGGAACTACACCAGGTGCTAGGCCTCCAAGGTCCACTGGCATACGTAGGCCCCAATCCAGCGGTGCAGAGATTTTAGCACATCCACGTTTACGTTATAGGCCCCCTGCTGGTGTCCAGAGAAGCACGCTACCTTCTCACAATAGTCGATCGGACTACGAGATGGCCAGAGACCATTCCCATCAAAAGTGGCTTCCGCAGAGATGCGTGCCAGGAACCTAGTCAATCATTGGATCGCTAGGTTCGGAGTCCCAGCGCACATCACCAGTGACGGGTGCCCAGTTCACCTCCATGCTCTGGGATTAGCTGGCAAACCTACTGGGGGTTAAACTCCACCACACCACAGCCTACCACCCACAAGCAATTGGTTTGGTGGAGAGGTTTCATCTTTGTGTGAAATCCGCCCTCATGGCTTGCCTCACCGGCCCAGGCTGGGCAAACGAACTGCCCTGTGTTCTCCTTGGCATCCTGGAACTCATGTCACACTGACATAAGTGCTCTTCTTGTCTGCACTGGAAGAAAAGGGTCCGTGATGCTATGTTTGCGTGTGACAAGTGGGGCCAGTTCAATCATGTGCTGCGCCACAATCTTATTTACTTTTTAATAGTAATGTCATAAGATGGTTAAAACCCAGAAATTCACGACTTGTCCATGACAAGAAATCCTGATGCTGAAAAGCACAGACTTGTAGGGTGCCCAATGTTGGGTGGGTGAGAGCAGGGCCATGGTGACGTCCTCGACCCGGCAGGGACAAGGGGACGTCCTGGATGCAGCAGGGACAAGGGGACGTCGTGGATGCAGGTTTCTCATTGGTGGTTCCCACCACTACCTGCTGGCCGCCCGCTGTATTTGCAGTGCAGGCGGAGGATTCATCTGATTGGCCAGTTGGGATCACATGTCAAGGCTGCCATGTTGGGACCCTTCAGCGCTGTGCGTGTGAGGAAGGTCTTGCTTGTAAGTTGATTTCTTTTGTGAAGTTGTGTCTCTATTTTACCCATTGGTCTGCATCAGCGATAGGAGCAGCTGGTATTAGCTGCAGCTGATCATCTGTGTGGTTGTGGCGGGGTTTGTGGTCTCTGAGCCACATGGTCCCCATTGGAGCAGCTTCTTGAGTTTCTGTTCCCGTTCCCAACACTGAGAAATGGCCTGGGGCTCAGAACAGGGGTTTACAGGGAACCCGGCCCCTCTACTCTCGCCTCTTTGTAACATAATGTTCACTGTGTAAGGTGTGTGGGTGAGGACAGGATCTCACACAAGACATTTTCAGGTGGCCAATTGCCCCGCATGTAAAGCTGCATGTTTAGGCAATATGTGGATGTTTTGAGGCCACCTGAATGTGCAGGAGGTGCTCTTGAGGCGAGCTACGTAACCTCCTCCGAGAGGGTTAATCAGCTCAGCTCAGTGGCACCCTCAGCCACCTGAATGCAGCTGGCTGAAAGTGGATGTTAAAGGATCAGGCTGCTGATCACAGCTGACACTGGGGAGGAGCCGGAGTGTGCTCAGAGCCCCATCCTGTGCAGCTGTGTCCTTAAGGTGGCCAGCTTTGTGCTTTAAACGCTGCCACCTGAATGGCAATTTAAAGGGCCGCTTCTGCTTCTTCAGGCGCATTCTTAGCGTAGAATCTGCCTGAAAAAGCCTACAAAAAAATGGCCAGGGGCTCAGGACAGGGGTTTGCAGGGAACCTGGCCCCTCTACTCTCGCCTCCTTGCTGCATAATGGTTTGTGCGTGAGGACAGGATCTCACACAAGGCACTTTCAGGTGGCCAATTGCCCCGCATGTTTAGGCAATATGCGGATGTTTTGAGGCCACTTGAATGGAGACAAGGATCACTGCTGGGAGTTGTCTACAGGTCACCCCATAGACAAAGGAGATTTTCGAAGGCCAGTTTAAAATGGGCACTGGAAGGGAAAAGGAGAGGCTGCATTTGTGGGCTACAATTCTTTGTTGTTCTGCAGCTTGGGAGCTGATAAGGAGCTCCTTATTGGTGGAGTTCTGAGAGAACATTCTGGAATACCTGTTTCCAATTAAAGGGAGCAGTCCCTTAGAATGTTCTGGAAACTAGAGATAAGAAACTATAAATTCTGTAATTTTGTAAGCCACAATTTGCTCCTTTATAGTACACTAGCATCTGGTGGCTGTTTTCATACTGTGACATGAGGTTAGCACGTTTGGATACTCAGTCAATTGAACTGAACTCATTCTATTTGGGAATTGGACAGCTATTGACTCCATCTATTATCAGTGGGAAGGATTGGGAAGCGAGTCTGGTTGAACTTAGTCTATTGAGGAGTGGGGAATTGGACAGCAAGTCAGGGGATTCAGTCTATTGGTGGGTGGGGAATTGCACAGTGAGTCAGGGGCCTCAGTCTGTTGGGGGGTGGGGGATTGGACAGCGAGTCAGGGGTCTCAGTCTATTGGGGGTGGGGAAATTGGACAGCAAGTCAGTTGATTGTCTATTGGGGGGTGGGGAATTGGACAGTGAGTCAAGGGATTCAGTCTGTTGGGGGGTGGGGAATTGGACAGTGAGTCAGGGGGTTCAGACTATTGGGGGGGTGGGGAATTGTACAGTGAGTCAAATGATTCAGTCTGTTGGGGGGTGGGGAATTGGACATTGAGTCAGGGGATTCAGTCTGGATGCGTGGGGAATTGGACAGTGAGTTCGGGGTTTCTGTCTCTTGGGGGGTGGGGGATTGGACAGTGAGTCAGGTGATTCAGTCTGTTGGGGGGTGGGGATTTGTACAGTGCGTCAGGGGATTCAGTCTGTTGGTGTGTGGGGAATTGGACATTGAGTCAGGGGATTCAGTCTATTGGGGGGTGGGGAATTGGACATTGAGTCAGGGGATTCAGTCTATTGGGGGGGTGGCGAATTGGACAGTGAGTCGGGATTCATTTTATTGGGGTGGGGAATTTTACAGTGAGTCAGGTGATTCAGTCTGTTGGGGGTGGGCAATTGGACATTGAGTCAGGGGATTCAGTCTATTGGGGGTGGGTAATTGGACAGTGAGTCAGGGGATTCAGTCTATTGGGGGTGGGGAATTGGACAGTGAGTTCGGGGTTTCAGTCTCTTGAGGGGTGGGGAATTGGACAGTGAGTCAAGACTCAGTCTATTGGAAGAATTGGACTGAGGACGGTCTGTTCAGAGTGGGGATGACTGGCCTGTGAGTTGATAACGTTTGATGTGGTACAGTTATTAAAGAGGAGAAGATACAGATCCGGGTTCAGTAAAGTTGACGAGGCAGCCTGGAGAATCCAGAGAAAATGTGTGACGAGGGAACAGAGACAAGATTAAGTGCAGCGCTGACTAACTGGGCTCAGAAAAAAGTGCAAGAAAGGAAGGTGTTAGCAAGTCCGTGCTAGCAGGAAAAATCATCGTGGGACCCAACCCCATGGCTGGCTTACCGGTGTTGTTTGAGGGAAGGGGTTTGGAACAGACTGATGATAATTGAATTGCCCGATCTCCACGATGTCTCCGTGGTTTTTCCTGCTGTATCTCTTCTGCTTTCCCTGCATTGGCAGCTTCTACATCTCTTGGTTCCTCCTCAGTTTCCCCTGTTCCTTCACAGAGGGGGAGAGAGAACCTTCCTCCATCTGCTTCCCCCTGTGTGACTGACTTCACCCTCTATGTGGATGGCAGCGCTTTTATTGGTGATGCTGGTCAGAGATGCTTTGTCTGTGCTGTTGTTTCTAATTCTGAATGTCCTGAAAGTGCTTTTATCTCTTCTCCGTGATCTGCTCAAAAAGTGGAACTTTTTCACTCATTCTTGCATGTATTTTAAGTGCAGGATATTCTGTTGACATTTATACTGATTCTCCTATTAATTAACGCCCCTTTTGTCAAAATCTGTTAAAAGTTCTGCAGCTCATAATTCAGATATTAGATTCCTGAAGTTATGGGGGTCATTTATGACTCAGTATCATACTTAATAATTTAACTTAATGTAATTGTCTGACTTGTGTCTTTTCCATGTTCTTTATATTATTTACCTTTTTCTTTTAACACCAGTCGTATATCGCATCTGGTTCGGTCAGGGGTTTGAGGTTTTCTCTTCTACTATTCTTTCTTTTTGTGTTATTAGGGTTTTTTTTCCTAACACTATTTAGAATATGAATTATGAATATGATTTACAATTTATGTTAGTGTTAAACAGAATGTCCTATTTAGTTTGTGTAACTGTCCATATAATCTTGAACTATACCTTTTTTGTTTGGATGCTTTTTATTAAAATAATTTTTAAAAAAATCTGTGCTGCTCCCTGCCAAACTGGCTAAGCATAGGTATACGTACACACAATGCCCCTTTATAAAACCATTAAAAGTTTGTTTATGCAGCTATATTGGTTTTGGAGCAACTACAGGTCCACCTTCAACAAAACTCGCATTACAGTGGCACAGGCAGAGGTCGAGGCATTTTAAAGGACATTCAGGCAGCTTCAAAAGACCAGAATGAGGCCAAAATCTTCCGATCCCAGCCATTTTTATTCAATATCCACCAAGATACAAGTCAGTCAAGGTCCATCCGTACAAAGGGGAAATGACCCAGGAGATCTGAGGCAGTTTAGATGACAAATCCGATGATCAGGTGCAGCGGTCCGACCAGGATTATATAAATACGCAGACCTGGGGCTACAGGTGGGGCAGGGGTAGGGGCAGCGGCACAGCCTAACTGGTAAGAGGTCGCAGGTGAATACAGGTGGGAGGGGAGAAGAGAAAGAAGCTGAGAAGTGACAGGGAGATGGAAGAGGATTTCCCTCTGACTGGAGAAGGCAGGGAGGGGGGTGGTGTTGAGGCTCTGCAGGATAGGAGACAAAAATGAGGGAAGAGGATTGAGAATTAAATATCTTAGGATATCAGGTAATAAGGAAGGACGTGCAGAAAGGTAAGGGAGGTTGAGCAGCGCTCTTAGTTAAGGATGAGATCAGGGTCGTAGTGAGAGATGATGCAAGATCTGAGGAGCAAAATGTTGAGTCCGTTTGGGTAGCGATTAGGAACAGTGAAGGGGACTGAAAGAAATGGCAGAAGTTACAGTCAAGGCTTTGGTGATAATATTCCTAAATTCTCAGGATTCTGGGCAGTTCCCAGAATATTGGAAGATAGTGAATGTAACACCACTGTTCAAAAAAGGATGTAGGCAAATGCAGGGAATTCTAGACCAGTCATTTCAACATCTGTAGCTGGGGAAAATGCTGAACAAATGTCGAGGTATCTAGAGGGAAATGGATCCATCAGGCAGAAGCAGCATGGACTCAGCAAAGGCAGGTCCTGTTTAATAAATTTACTGGAGTTCTTTGAGGATTTACAGAGTGCAGTGGATACAGAGGAGCAGATGGATGTTGTTTACCTGGGTTTTTGGAAAGTGCATAAAAGCCTTGTACAGAAGATAATGATGCACAGAGTTGGGGGGGGAGGGATGTATCAGTGTGGATTGAGGATTGGTTAACCAATGGAAAGCAGAGAGTTGGGGTGCAGGGGTGTTTCTCTAGTTGGCAATTGGTGGTGAGCAGAGTGCTGCAGAGGTCTGTGCTGGGTCCGCAACTGTTCACATGAACCATCTGGAAGTGGCGACGGTGTAGTGTATCTAAGTTTGCTGATGACACTAAATTGAGTGGAGAAGCAAATCAAGGAGAGTATACGCAGCGTCTGCAGAGAGAGTAAAATGAGGGGGCAAGGGTCCGGCAGACGTTATCTCCAGCAGAGATAATATGAGGTTCTCCTCTTGGGAAGAAAGAACGGAAGATCAGAGTATTATTTACTGGTAAATGGTAAGCGATTGCAACATGCTGACGTGTAGAAGGCCTTAGGGGAGCTTGTGCATGAATCGCAAAAGGCTGATTTGCAGTTAGTTGCAGCAGGATATCACGAAGGCAAATGGGATGTTGTCCATTGCTGGAGGGATTGAATTTATGAACAGAGATGTTCTGTTGCAACTGTATAGGGTCCTGGTGAGACTGTATCAGGAGAACTGAATGCAGTTCTGGTCTCCTTCCTTGAGGATATCCTGGCTTTGAGTATTGTAAAAAAGGTGGATGAGCTGAAGGTGTGGATTGATACTTGGAAGTATGATGTGGTAGCGATTAGTGAGACATGGTTGCAGGAGGGATGTGATTGGCAACTGAATATCCCTGGGTTTCGTTGTTTTAGGTGTGATAGAGTCGGAGGGGCAAGAGGAGGTGGGGTTGCATTGCTTGTCAGGGAAAATATTACAGCGGTGCCTAGGAAGGATAGATTAGAGGGCACATCCACGGAGGCTATTTGGGTGGAACTGAGGAGTAGGAAAGGAGAGGTTACACTTGTAGGGGTGTATTATAGACCACCCGGAGGGGACCGAGGCCTAGAGGAGCAAATCTGTAGGGAGATAGTAGATATTTGTGATAAGCACAGGGTTGTAATTATGGGAGATTTTAATTTTCCACATATAGATTGGGAAACACATTCTGTGAAAGGAATGGATGGGTTAGAGTTTGTGAAATGTGTGCAAGATAGTTTTTTACAACAATATGTAGAGGTGCCGACCAGAGAAGGAGCAGTGTTAGATCTACTGTTGGCAAATGGGATGGGTCAAGTGACGGAGGTTAGTGTTGGCGAGCACTTCGGGTCCAGTGATCATAATGCCATCAGCTTCAATGTCATTATGGAAAGAGAGAAATCAGGGCCAAGGATTGAGGTTTTTGATTGGGGAAAAGCTAGATTTGAGGAGATGCGAAAGGACTTGCAGGGTGTGCATTGGGACAATTTGTTTTATGGGCAGGATGTAGTAGAGAGATGGAAGTCTTTTAAAGATCAGATTTTGAGAGTGCAAAAGCTTTATGTTCCTGTTAGGTTAAAAGGAGGGGCAAAAGGTTTGAGAGAGCCGTGGTTTTCAAGGAATATTGGAAACTTGGTTCGAAGAAAAAGGGAGGCGTACATTAGATATAAGAAGCATGGAGTTAAGGAGATGTTTGAAAGATACATTGAATGTAAGAGGAATCTTAAGAGAGGAATTAGGAAAGCTAAAAGAAGGTACGAGAAAACTATGGCAAGCAGGGTGAAAACAAATCCAAAAGAGTTCTACAAATATGTTAATGGTAAGAGGAAAGCTAGAGACAAAATTGGTCCCTTAGAAAATCAGAGTGGAAAACTGTGTGTGGAACCTAGAGAAATGGGGGAGATATTGAACAGTTTCTTTTCTTCGGTATTCACTAAGGAGAAGGATATTGGGAGATGTGGGATAAAAAAAGCAAATTGGGTAAATATGGGGAATATAGAGATTACAAAAGGTGTAGTTTTAAGGCTTTTGAAGAATATAAAGGTGGATAAGTCTCCAGGACCAGACGGGATCTTCCCCAGGACATTGAGAGAAGTGAAGGAGGAAATAGCAGAGGCTCTGGCGGTAATTTTTCGAATGTCATTAGATATGGGGATAGTGCCGGAGGATTGGCGCATTGCGCATGTGGTTCCGTTATTTAAAAAGGGTTCAAGGAGGAAGCCTGGCAACTATCGGCCTGTAAGTTTGACGTCTGTGGTAGGTAAATTAATGGAGAAAATTCTTAGAGATAGTACTTATAAACATCTGGATAGACAGGGTCTGATCAGGAGTACTCAACATGGATTTGTGGGAGGAAGGTCATGTTTGACCAATCTGATTGAATTTTTTGAAGAGGTGACTAGGAATGTGGATGAGGGTAGCGCAGTGGATGTTGTCTATATGGACTTCAGTAAGGCCTTCGATAAGGTTCCACATGGAAGGTTAGTTAGGAAGGTGCAGTCTTTAGGTATAAATTTTGAGATAGTCAAATGGATTGAACATTGGCTGAAAGGGAGAGGCCAGAGAGTGGTAGTGGATAATTGTCTGTCAGGTTGGAGGCCGGTGACCAGTGGTGTGCCTCAAGGATCTGTATTGGGCCCATTGTTGTTCGTTATATACATTAATGATCTAGATGATGGGGTGGTGAATTGGATTAGTAAATATGCAGACGATACTAAGATAGGTGGAATAGTGGATAATGAAGAAGGTTTTCTAGGATTGCAGAGGGATTTGGGCTGCTTAGAAAAGTGGGCTGAAAAATGGCAGATGGAATTTAATGCTGATAAGTGTGAGGTGCTTCATTTTGGTAAGAAGAATCAGAATAGGACATATGTGGTAAATGGGAGAGCATTGAGGAATACAGAAGAGCAGAAAGATTTAGGAGTGACGGTACATCGTTCCCTGAAGGTAGAAACTCACGTGAATAGGGTGGTGAAGAAGGCTTTTAGTATGCTGGCCTTTATCAATCATTGCATGGAATATAGGAGTTGGGAGGTGATGTTGAGATTGTATAAGACGTTGGTGCGGCCTAATTTGGAGTTCTGTGTGCAGTTCTGGTCGCCTAATTATAGGAAGGATATAAACAGAGTGGAGAGAGTGCAGAGAAGGTTTACCAGAATGTTGCCTGGGTTTAAGCATCTGGAGTATGGGGAGAGATTGGACAGATTGGGTCTTTATTCTTTGGAGCGTAGAAGGTTGAGAGGGGATTTGATAGAAGTATTTAAGATTATGAAAGGGATAGACAGAGTGGATGTGGATAGACTATTTCCGTTAAGAGGAGGAAAGATTAAAACAAGAGGACATGAGTTAAGAATTAAGGGGCAGAGGTTTAGAGGTAACATGAGGGGGAACTTCTTTACTCAGAGAGTGGTAGCTGTGTGGAATGATCTTCCGGGAGAAATAGTGGCGGCGGAGTCAATTGTATTATTTAAGAAAAGGTTGGACAGGTATATGGATGAGAGGAAGATGGAGGGTTATGGGCATTGTGCAGGGAGGTGGGATTAGAAAGGGGTGTTTGGTTCGGTGCGGACTAGAAGGGCCTAATGGCCTGTTTCCGTGCTGTAATTGTTATTATTATTATTATTATTATTAGTGCAGAGGAGTTTCACCACATTGATTCCAGGGGTGAAGGGGTTGGCCACTGAGGAGAGAGTGAATCTTTTGCTTGTACATAGAAAAATGAGAGGGGATCTCACAGAAACATAAAATTATGAAAGGCATAGGTAGGAATGAGATCCATAAGTTTCCATTGGTGGGGGAGACCAGAATAGGGGACATTCCCTCAAGATTCAGGGTAGTAGATTTAGGACAGAGATGAGGAGGAACTGCTTTTCCCAGAGGGCGGAGAACCTGTCAAATTCGCTGCCCATTGAAGCAATGGAGGTGACCCCAGTAAATATGTTTTGGACAAGGTTGGATAGATTTCTGCATAGTAAGGGAATTGAGGGATGTGGGGAAAAGGCAGGTAGGTGGAGATGAGCTTATTATTAGGTCAACGATGATCACATTCGTTGGCAGAGCGGGCTCGACGGGCCAGATGGCCTACTCCTGCTCATATATCTTGTGTTAATGGAAATTGGAAGTCCCTGTCCCTGCTGTCTGGTTGGAGACTGCGGAGACAGAATAAAAGATGTTGTCCCTCCAGTTTACAGGTGGAATTGACAATTGGGTCCAGATTGTTGTTCCGATGGGGATTTTCTTCCAGCTTTCTGTGTTTGTATAATCCCCACTCAACCTCCTGTATCTGTACATCAGAATTTTCATCTAAACTACATCAGATCTCCTGGGTCACTTCCCCTTGGTACTTGCTGGGCTAGCTGTAACGGATGGACCCTATCTGACCTGTACCTTGCTGGACATTGAATAAAAATGGCTGGGACCTGAAGATTTTGGCCTCGTTCATGACTTCCAAAGCACCTTCTGGGTGACGTTATCTCCAGACACAGCAGCACGTAGCTGCCTGAGGGTCCTTTAAAATGCCTCAACCTGTGCCAATGTAATGCTATAATTTGGTGACCTGTGGACCACTCCCACCAGTGATTTTTGTCCCCTTATTATTCCTAATCTCTGCCCAGTTCAATCCATCATTCTGCTCCTCAGAAACTACATCATCTCTCACTGTCACCCTGATCTCATCCTGAATCAACAGTGCTACCCCACCTCCCTTATCTTCCTGATACCCCCGGGTATTTATTTCCAAATCATCTCCAACCTGCAACCACATTTGTGTAATAGCCACTAAATCTCACCCCTTTGAATGGATTTATGTTAAAGTTTATTAATCTTGTTTGCAATGCTCTGAGCATTTAGATAAAGTGTCCTCACACTTAGCAACTTTAACATCAAGTTTGAATGTGACCTTTTTAGTCTGTTGGACCAGATTGGTCCCCTAGCAGATCAGAGAGGTTGCCTTTGTTTGGAGCCTCATGAGATGGGGGAGATCTTGAACAGTTTTTTTTCCATCAGCATTTACTCAGGAAGCTGACATGGTGTATAAAGAAGGAAGGGAAACCAGCAGCAGTGGCATGGAACATAAAGATTAAAGAGGAGGAGGGGCTTGCTGTCTTACAGCAAATAAAGGAGATAAATCCCCCCCGGGCCTGACATGATATTCCCTCGGACCTTGAGGGAGCCAAGTGTATAAATTGCAGGGAGACTGGCAGAAATATTTAAAATGTCCTTATCCACGGGTGAGATGCCGGAGGATTGGAGGTTTGCTCATGTTGTTCCGATGTTTTTAAAAAGGTCCAAAAGTAAACCACTAAATTACAGGCCAGTGGGTCTGATGTCAGTAGTAGGTAAATTATTGCTGGGTATTCTGAGAGAGGTACTTGGAGAGCCAAGGGCTGATTCAGGATAGGCAGTACACAGCATGGTAGCTCATGTTTAACAAATCTTTTTTTAGGAGGTTACCAAGAAAGTAGATGAAGGAAAAGCTGTGGATGTTGTCAACATTGACTTTAGTAAGGCCTTTGACAAGGTCCCACACGGCAGGCCAGTTCAGAAGGTTCAGACACTAGGTATCCATGGAGAGGTTGTAATCTGGGTTAGAAATTGGCTGAATGGGAGAAGACAGAGAGTGGTTCTGGATGGTTGCTTCTCAGACTGGAGGCCAGTGATGAGTGGTGTGCCTCAGGGATCGGTGCTGGGACCATTGTTTGTTGTCTATATCAATGATCTGGATGATAATGTGGTAAATTAGATCAGCAAGTTTGCTGATGACACTAAGATTGGAGGCATTGTGGGCAGCAAGAAAGGTTTTCGAAGCTTGAATTAGAGATCTGGACGAACTGGAAAAATGGACCAGAAAGCAGAAGATGGAATTTAATGCAGAAAAGTATGAGGTGCTGCATTTTGAAAGGAACAACCAAGGTAGGACATACATGGTAAATGGTAGGGGAGTGCAGATGAACAAAGGGATCTGGGAACTCAAATACATAATTCCCTGTAAGTGGCATTATAGCTAGACAGGGTTGTGAAGAAAGCTTTTGGCATCTTGGCCTTGTTATATGCTCCCATTTTTCAGTTCATTTTGTGTGCCACTTTCAGAAAACAGATGTAACAAAAACCTGCAGGTGTTGGAAAGTGACCGTGAACTTGTAGCAGGCTTCAAAGACAGCAGGTTCCTAAATTTGGTACTTTTGCAGAGTGAAGGGAAGAAGCCCTGGAGAAACCAGATGCAGGGACAATGTGACCATCTTATTGAAAAGGCAGTTTGCTCTGGAGGCCATTTTAAGAAGGCAGCACAAGAGTGAAGAGCTCTTCGACCTCCTTGTGGGAATGAGAAACCCACTTGGCCTCATTGTGTGGTTATAGACAAACTGTCAGATTTCCTCCTGCATTTATAGAGGGATGAGTGTGACGGCAGCCTCTCTGACTTCTTCCTGTTAGTATAGAGAAATGAGAAGATCACATCGTGACCAAAAAGAGTGAAGGTCATGTGAAAAACAGAAGTACCTTCACAGATTTTGCTCGAGACAAAAATTGAGAACAAAGAACATTTATTGTACAACAATGCAAAGTTGGGTGATTCCCCTTACCCTGGGAATACACATATATACTGGGGCTCACCCAACTTTTATACAGTTCATTTCAGTGTAGAGGTACCCTCCCCCCCCAACATTCTTCTGCCTCCTGGATTGGTTTTGCATTTGATAATTCTGTCTGCCTACATGCAGTTTCTGTAAACTTGAAAGACCATGGGGTATCCTGTCTGGGTCCATCATGTCATTGTCCTTATTCATGAATCTGCCTTTGTCCTTATTCACACATCTCCACCCCCAGGACTTACTAATTCTATATGCAGAACTTGCTAATTCTGTCTATCACTATAAGACCTTTATTATACTTGTGTAACCCTTCCTCACACTCTTATCGGAATTCATCCCTACTCAGCACTTACTTAACTTCCTCCAGTCTAGTCTAATATTCCTTATTTCATTCATACTGGCTTTACTTCCTATGTTGTATTATCTCACACAATCCACACTTTTTCTTTAGCTACGCTTAGTTAAATTCTCAACTGGAAGCTTGGTCTTTTTCCCAGCGAGTCAGCAAACGAACTGCAATCTCAGCATCATCAGACGGAGTTTGGGAAACATACATCCTTTGAGTTGTAGAGATCTGATGAAGGGTCCATTGAATTAAACACTGCACACAAGTCATTAGGCAGGGAAGTATCATGATGGCTAAAATAACGAGTCCAACTGCTCTAAGGGCTGTGTGTATCCACCTCCAGTCACCAGTAAAAAGTTCAACTGTCTGACCATTGTGACCATTGTCATCAATCGATCTTTCACAAATGATGCCCTCAGCAGCCAACAAGTAATCAAGAGCCAGGCGGTTTTGATAAGCTGTAGCTCGTATCTGTCATCGTTCTTCAGCCAATAAATCCAAGGCCGTCGCTGTCTGTTTGGTGATAATCTCCAAAACTGCCTGGAGTCTGATTAAACAGTTTAAATGCCAAACAGCTGTGGTATTCTGGAGCAGCTTGAGCCGTTTACAACTGGAATCCCCCTTATAGTGATGGCCTTTAGCCTTCCGAATGTATCCGTGACCCAAAGGATGATTTACAAGATGCCATGTTGGGGGGGGTGGGGGCGTTTATTGTTACCTAACCTGTGAGTAGCAGTTTGTCTGTGAGCATTAGCATATATACCCCCTTTATCCCTACTCCAGGTATAGCCCTGACTAATGTTCTGCCTATCATTTTCCCACCATCTTCTTTGTACCATACTTTTAGCACTCATCTTTTTAATATCTGTAGAGGCCGGGACGCAAACCCAATCCACTCCCCTAGGGCAGTTCTGTTTCCCTGGTCCATGTTGGGATCCTAAATTAAACCATACTAAATAAGGTACCCCACTATGAATACACTCTATACCTGTGCCCTGTCTGCATTCTAAAGGTAAACTTGTCCATTCCTCAAAGTAATTATCACCTCTGCTGCCCCTATTCCAGGAGGACTTAATACATTGTATACAATTGGGTGGTTTCCCAAAAATTGGGAACCAGCAGGAAAACAATACAGCAAATAATAAAAATAACATTACAGCTCTTTTTCTCGGCGTAGTATAACTTTCAGACCAGAAGGATGCGAGACTGCACGCCAGGTGGAGGGTATATTATCAACGTCTTTAGTCCGTGGATTAGCTTGTTTAATGCATTGTATGTGAGTCCACCCCTTTTCTTTTGTTCGCACTGCAGTGTCTGTAATCAGAAGTACACATATCGGTTTTAGTTTATGGTCTTGCCACGCATTTACATATACCCAATCACCAGGTTTATCAGAATGAATAGGATAGTCCAGGGGTGGGTTTTTAGCTAATAAACCCTTCTGTCGTAAGTCATACAGAGAAGTAGAAAGTCCCTGTAAATATTTAGATATGTACTGGTCATTAGCCTCAGGGGTAGGGGTATCAGTGTGGAATCCCATGTAAGGAAGACCAAACATCATTTCATATGGTGAGACAGCAAGGTCCTTACGAGGAGCTGTGCGAGTCCTAATTAAAGCTAAGGGTAACCATTTAATCCAGGAGAGGCCAGTTTCCTCATGAAGTCGAGTGAGTTGATTTTTCAAGGTCTGATTCATCCGTTCAACACGGCCTGAACTCTGGGGGTGCCATGGGGTATGTAACTGCCAATCTATTCCCAGGATTTTACACACACCCTGGAGTACCTGAGAGGTAAAATGTGTACCTCGATCTGAGTCAATGGTTTGAATAATGCCATAATGCGGAATAAAAGACTCTAGTAATATCCGGATAACGGTGCTAGCACGATCATTAGGGGTCGGGAAAGCCTCAACCCATCGAGTAAAATGATCCACCATCACCAGGAGGTACTTATAAGCCCCTGTCTTAGGTAATTCCGTGAAGTCAATCTGTATTCGTTGAAACGGGCGTACGGCTATATCGCGACCGCCAGGCATTACCTGGCGCATGACTTTCTTATTCACTCACTGACAGATTGGGTACCCCCGAGTACTTTGCTTGGCTATGGTGTATATTCCCGAGCAATTAAAGGACTGTACAAAAGCATCAACAAGTGCCTGTGTTCCCCAATGTGTCTGCTGGTGGAGCTGATCAATAATCTGACGAGCCAAGGCTTTGTACTTGGCGTCCCTCTGCCATCCACCACAACCCATTGGCAGTTTGACGCATTCCCTGGTCTTTCATATAAACCTCCTCTTCCCGTGAAAAGATGGGAGTCTTTTGAACCTCATGTGGGGTGGGGAGTAACAGCTGCATGTCTATTTTTTCTGTGAGTGCAGCCTGTTTGGCAGCTTCATCTGCTCATCTGTTCCCCTGTGCTTCAGGACTGTCAATAATTTGATGGCCCTGTACATGAACTACAGCTATCTCCTCAGGTAACATAAGAGCATCTAAGTATTGAACAATTAAGTTTTCATGGATCAACTTTTGTCCTTTCCCAGTTATCATTAAATACAGCTATCTCCTCAGGTAACAGAAGAGCATCTAAGGATTGAACAATTAAGTTTTCATGGATCAACTTTTGTCCTTTCCCAGTTATCATTCCCCACTCTTTCCAAATCTTTCCAAAGGTGTGCACTACACCAAAAGCATACTTTGAGTCGGTATAGATTGTGCCCACCTTTCCCTCTAAACACTGGAGAGCTCTACAGAGGGCATATAATTCACAGGATTGTGCCGACCAATGACCGGGAAGACGACCGGCTTCAATCACAACTCCTTCATTCCCATCCACTACACTATACCCGCTATACCGAATGTCGTCAATGCAGCGGGAAGATCCATCAATAAACCATCTTTCACCCTCCCGTAAAGGTTCATCACTTAAATCATCTCTAATTTTTGTCTGTAAATCTATCATTTCTAAACATACATGCTCTAAATCATTGGGGACAGTATCAGAATCTGGAGAAACCAAGAAGGCGGCTGGATTCTGTTCTTTGTTTATAATCAGTGTCAAATCATCCCTATCCATAAGAATTGCTTCATACTTTAAAATTCTAGAATCAGTAAGCCACCTTCCGGCACGTTCTAAGAGAATGGTGCGGACCGTGTGAGGGGTGTGAACTATCATTGGGGCACCAAACGTAATCTTTCGTCCTTCCTTGACTAAAATAACAGTGGCTGCAATTGCTTGGACACATTCTGCCCAACCACGACAAACAGGATCTAAAATTTTTGACAGAAAGGCACATTTACGAACCTGAGACCCCCCACATCCCCTCCCAAGGGAACCTCTCGTAAAGGTCTCATCCAGTTAATTTCTGGCTTATCCCCTCCTCTATGATGTTTAGGTTTCTGTCCTCCGGGAGACAAATCAAAGGGTTCTGCCCTTCCCTCCCGAAGGGTCTCACAATGTTCTGGATGACCCTCATAATCAAAGTCTCCTCCCTCTTGTGTCAATTGAGGCGGTAATCTGGTACTCTGTGAGCGGTCATCATACCACCCCTACTTTCTTCTTCTTTCTCTAACTGTGGAGGAGGAGGGGAAGGTAAAGAAGGGTAAAGCGTAGGTGAGAGGGGGGAGATAGGAGCCGGCACAGGGGGAACATAAGGTGGAGGAAGGGAATATAACACATCCCATCAGGGGCAGAAGGTTCCTCATCCTTCTTGTTCTTACATTCCTTTTCGCTCAAAATCATTTGATCAAATGATCCACTGAATCAACAGGCTGCATATTCTCTGCTCTCGGTATTACCTCCTTGATTTTGGTAGAGCCAGATGTTCAATGCCTGACACCTCCAGTCCTCGTCGGATCCAAAATTTGGCCAATATACCGAACTCCCTTTTATCGGACTCTTAACCCATTCCTGACAGCAATACCTGACCATGGTCTGTTTATCTTTCCCATGGGTTTTCCCCGCACCCCAATCAGATAACATTAATCCTAACAGACTATGTTTAGATATCTGATCTTCCTGCCCTTCTTTAGGACTGTTTCCCTTGCTACTTACTCCTCCCATACTAGCAGGTAAATAAAATTCCTCTTACCAGGATCCAGTAGCTATTCCTAGCGCACTTCCTTAACGTTCTCCCATCGTTTGTTCTCAATGCCTCTTCTCGGATATCACTCGCTTCATCCACTGACCAGTCACCCGTCGTCCAGGAATCCAGCTGAATCAGCCGGGGTGCATCTACCCCCGTCGTCGGGCACTCTGTCAGTGGAGGGAGTGCGATCTCGGATGAGCCCTCAATTGTGAGAAACAGAAGTACCTTCACAGATTTCGCTCGAGACAAAAATTGAGAACAAAGAACATTTATTGTACAGCAATGCAAAGTTGGGTGCTTCCCCTTACCGTGGGAATACACACACATACTGGGGCTCACCCAACTTTTAAACAGTTCATTTCAGTGTAGAGGTACCCTCCCTCCCTAACATTCTTCTACCTCCTGGATGGTTTGGCATTTGGTAATTCTGTCTGCCTACGTGCAGTTTCTGTAAACTTGGAAGACCAGGGGGTATCCTTTCGGTGTCCCATCATGTCATTGTCCTTATTCACACCTTCCTGACTCTCAGGGCTGACTAACTTTTTACATGCAGAACTTGCTAATTCTGTCTAAGGCTAGAAGACCCTTATCTTATTCAGACTAACTTTACTTCCTACATTCTATTATCTATTCTCTATCATTATCTTATTCATACTGGTGAACTTGCTGATTCTGTCTAAAAGGCTAGAAGACCCTTATCTTATTCAGATTAACTTTACTTCCTACATTCTAATATCTATTCTTATCCTATTCATACTGGCTTTATTCATTACACATATATCTATACTAGTTTCCTCATCTTCATATTTTTATATCAGTTTTACTCATCTCTCACAATCTCTAATCTTACAGGTCTCCCCACAACCAGCCAGAATAGTCAGGGTCCTTTCGGTTCTGGTTTGTCATTATATGGATGGCAACCGTTTCTGCTGACACCACCTTCCCAGCTGCTTGGAGTCTTAGTGGGAAGGGAAGGTTGAGAATCGCTGCTCTAGACCCAATTGTGACTGAAATATTTTGCTTGAGAAGAATTGTCATTGGCCCATTTCCTTTGGAGTTATGAAACTGTGCATATAATGAGTCAATTAGTACAATTAAAACAGTGGTTTTCAAACTTTTTCTTTCCACTTACATACCACTTTAAGAAATCCCTTACTAATCACAGATCATCTATGGCACACATGTCAAACTCTGGCCCACAAGATCATATTAAATATATATTAGAGTTGGCCCGCTGGCCGCCGCGCCAGTATAGCACACTGAAGGTGAAATTGAAGAAGTCGGAGGTGTGGAGGGATCTCAGAGTCCCGAATCCCGGGGATCGGAGCGCCACACTCAGCCCGCCCAGCTCCCGGACACACAGACGTGGCTGGAGTTGGGGACCATCCTCGCTGGGTCTGCGCTTCAGCGGCGACGCCGGACTGAATGTCTTGTTGGTGATGCCTTCCCCCTCGCTCCGTGGGCGGTGGACCCTGCCTCCCACTCCTTTTGTTGGAGGCGAGCCCGGCGCCGTGAGATCACAGTTTAATCCCTCTCCAACCATGGGAGGGGGGTGGGAGCAAATCGCTCTTCTCAGCCAATTCCTCCACCGCCCCGGACGCCAGCGTTTCAACGGGGGGTTCGGGTGCCTTCGTCAGGCGACCGACCTGTTGGTCCAAGACAAGGGGAGAGTGTACAAACTCCACACAGACAGCACCTGAACTCGGGTGAACGTGGAGCTGCGACCCCACATTCCACATCAGGACTGTGTGTAAGATTGGGAGCAGTGAGACGGAAGCTTATTTTGTTCCTGTGATTTAAGCCTTTCTTGGGGTGGGGGGGGGTCCTTCTCTGACCACTTGCCTAACAATTAACCTAATCAGATGTGGAGTTACCACCATACAACAGTTCTCAACCTTTTTATTTCCACTCGCATCCCTGTGCCATTGGTGCTCTGTGATTAGTAAGGTGGTCTGTGGGTGGGAAGAAAAAGTTTGAAGACCACTGCTTTAATCATCCCTCATTGACTCGTCATGTGCACAGTTTCAGAACGCTAAAGGAAATGGGCCAATGACAATTTTTCTCAAGCAAAATATTTCAGTAACAATTAGGTCTAGAGCAGTGATTCTCACCCTTTCCTTCCCACTGACATCCCACCTTAAGCAATCCCTTACTAATTACAGAGTTCTGATGGCATAGGGCAAACATGTCAAACTCTGGCCCGCGGGCCAAATTTGGCCCGCGATATAATTATATTTGGCCCGCAAGATCATTTCAAAAATGTATTAGAGGTGGTCCGCTAGCCGCCGCGCCAGTATAGCGCATGCACAGTAATACAACAAATCCCAGAATGCATTGGCGTCAGCCTGCTAATTGCCCCCACCTCCTCTGTTTACGTTGCAGGGTCTCACCGTGCATTCTGGTTTTGGGGCCTGGCTGGTGTCAGGGGAAGCCAAGGCCGCTTCCCAGCGCCCGGAACCGGAGGCCTCGGGCCTGACCTCGCCAGGACCGTTGCCCACTCCCCCTCCCTGCCACAGGCCGATCCGCGACTCACAGTGATGGGGCCGCTGATCCGTCGAGATGCCGCCCTGCAGCGAGAGCCGATGCCCCCGCACTGTCATTGTCCAACCCGATCGCCTGCAAACCCCGCCCTCCCGCACACAGGCCTGAGTAAGTATTATGAACTTTAATCTCAGGATAATACGATCTTCCAATAGTTTCATGTCACAGTGATAAATATATTCCTGGTTAAAAATGGTCCTGCACCTGGATACAAGCTCATTAGGCATAAAACTTGAGAAGTGTGTAAATCAAAGGATATCTGTACCAATGGGAAAAGGGCATGGCAAATAACCCTGCAAGAGTTCATGCCCACAATTAGTCACCCATTTGATTGTTTCAGGAATCATGTTATTCTCCCATATTCTCAATAGCCCTCAGATTTTACTATTCGACAGCACACTAGCAACATTTGACAAATCCTCTATAGAGAAATATTATTTATTGAATATTTTATTTCTCATTTGTTAATGCTTCTGGAAAGTGTTTATCCAAAACTATTATTAAACATTTATTTTAATAAGAAAAAGTTTAACATTACATATGTTGAAAGAAGAGAAAACATGCAGATGTTGTTGAAAATTTTCAATAAATATTTAGTTCGGCCCTCGACTTAGTCCAAGTTTTTAATTTTGGTCCTCCATGAATTTGAGTTTGACACCCCTGCCTTAGATACTCTGATAAGAATCTTGCAAGTTCCAATTCCCAAACCTTTTTAATGTTATCGTGAAGTGTTGGACATAATTAAAATAATCTATCATACATAATACTAATTAACTCTTGCTGAGAAGGATTCAATTGAAAAATATTGTCAACCAAATCTGGAAAGTCCAGTAATATAGTATTTACAAAATTTATACTCTGTAAATATCTAATAAAAATTAATATTAGAAAGTCACATTTACTTGCCAGCTATTCAAAAGACATTAAACAACCTTCCTTAAATAAAATTACAAAAAAAAATACCTATGATTTTCCATATGGAGAAGGATTGATCAATTATTGCTGGTCAAAACAAAATTTTGAGAGAGCACTAGATAAAACAAAGTTTTTTATCCACCTTCATTCTCGTCATCCTTCTGTTCTTCATAGGGTGTTCTCCTTAATTTTACATGTCAAGGCCTTTTCATGTACCTTCTCAATCTCCTAAGCTCGTTCCTGGTTACCATATACTTCTGAAGAGCCTGTCCTGCGTCCTGCTTCCTGCCTCCTATATTAATGCATACTTCCTCAACTAGTTGCCTGATCTGTTTTGACAGCCACGGTTCCCTTTTCCTGCCATCTTTTCCTTGTCTCAGTGCGCCAGACCTGTCTTGAACACTGCACAAGTGGTGCCTTAATTTCCTCCACATGACTTCTGTGCTTTCACCCTTAAACATCTGCTTCCAATTTATTCTCGCCAGTTCCTCCCTCATTCCTTCATAATTATCCCTTCCCCAGTTCAGCACATCCTTTTCCATAACTATGTTAAAGCTGGGGGGCGTGGCAAGATGGCGTAGAGTCTAGACGTGTAATCTCGACCTCTCTGGCCAGACTTTTAAGTACCCATTTTTTAACTCTTTGTTTTCAAGTTTAAACTTTTAAAATTTTAGTTTAAAGTATCAAGGAATTACTATGGCCACTAATGGTAAAAAAATTAAACCTCAAGAGCAGAAGTTACATTTTTGAAGTGCTGAAGATTTGGGGCCGAGACAACTTGATACAGCCCCAGGCTTAATCTCTTCAGTGTCTAAACCTCAAAGACTGCCTGTGGGAGCTGGAAAAAAATGTCTATTACTCACCAAGTGAAGGATGGCGCTGGAATTACCCATTCTCTGGAAGAAGGTGTGTGTGTTCCCAAGAAGTGGAACCTGATTTGGAAAGCCTTTTAATTTCAACGGGGGGAGCACACAGGAAGACGACTCCATTGTTGGAAATGCATCAGGTAGCACTTCAATCACTTATCTTCGTGATTTCATGAAAAAACAACGAGATGAGGGGGGAGACCAGCGGCGACCCCCTGAGGAAGTCGGGGTGCCGTCGCTGGGAGTCCAGACCCGCAGTAAAACTTTTAAAATGCCTTCTGTTGAGTTGCAGCAGGAGCTGCAGTTACCTTGTTCTGCCACTATGTCAGAGAGAGCAGAGCTGAGCTTTTCTGACCTACAGTGTATGCAATTAAATGAAGTTATTCAACCTCTAATGAATGAGATGGTTCAAATGAATGCTAGTATAAGTTCAGAATTAAATCCAGTTAAAGCATGTGTGGATGCATCTTATGAAGAATTTTTTAAAATTCAAACTGCTTTTTTGGACTGTAAACAAGTGACTTCTAACACAGAAAAAGTGTTGAAGGTTGAAAAATCAGTTATAGAATTGGGAGAATATGAGAAGGAGCTAGAAAGGAAAATAGACTACTTGGAGAATCAAAGCAGAAGGAATAATGTGAAAATTGTTGGTTTGCCAGAAGGTATAGAAAGACAAGATCCTCTTTGTTTCTTTAAAGACTGGATCCTGCAAGTATTAGGGCAAGAATTCTTTTCTAGGGGATTGGTACTGGGAAGAGCCCATAGAGCTTTAAGAAGAACACCCTTAGCTGGTCAACCACCGAGACCGGTAATAATTCGATGTTTGAGTTATTTGGACAGAGAAGCAATACTTCGACTAGCCGTGCAAAATGCGAGACAATGACAAACTCCATTATTGATTCAGAATAGCAGAGTTTTTAAAATCCTGATTTGAGTCAAGAGGTCATTCAACGTCGACATCGATTTAATCCAGTTAAAGAAGTTTTGTGGCGTAAAGGTTATAAGTCTACTTTTTGCTACCCTGCAGTGTTGAAGGTGTTTTATGGAGACTATCAATTTTGGTTTTTTGAGAATGATCATGAAGCAATGATTTTTGCTGATTCATTGCCAGATATAAGAGGACAAAGACGTAGTCCACCATTATCTCCTAAAGAAAAATCTGGTTGTTCTGGAAATGGAAGAAATGGCAGAAATGGGAAAAATGGGAATGGAAAGAGTCCAACTCCTTCTGAAATGGGATCTTTGAGATTGGAATCTTCGGGATGAAAAGAAGAATTTTCTTTTTCTTACTCTTTTGTTTTGTTATTATGATATTTTGATGTTATTGATTGTTTGGCTGGGGAGGGAGAGATTTGGTCTATGTTCTTTACTAGTCATCAGCCACTGGTGGGTGACCCACACCTAATTTTTGCTTAGGGGATTACTATCTTTTGGTAGTTTTTTATTGGAGGGGGGGGGAATTTTCTTTTTTTTTTCTTTATTTTTTTATTTTCATTTTAGTTAATTTTTAATTCATAATTTTTTTCTATTGGAGGGCTTATATACATTGATTTAAGTTTTTATATAAAGATATTATTGGTATTTAGTAATAATAGTAAGTATGTCAAAGTTTGCTACTTTTAATGTTCGAGGATTAAACAGTCTGATCAAGCATAAGCGAGTCTTGGCGTATATTAAGAAAATGAAAATTGATGTTGCTTTTTTACAAGAAACACATTTGAATGTGAAGGAAAGCATGAAATTAAAGAGGGACTGGGTTGGGCATGTATATTCTTCTTCATTTAATTCTAGGGCTAAAGGTGTAGCAATTTTGATACATAAAAATTTATCTTTTGAATTACAATCAATGGAGGAAAAGGCAGGATGTATTCTTAAATTGAATTGTAAGATTTTTAGTGAATTTTGAACTTTACTTAATATTATGCCCCAAATGCAGATGATGAAATATTTATTTCAGATGCATTTTTATGTTTGGGTCAGGCTGATGATAATATTTTAGTTGGTGGTGATTTTAATTGTGTTTTGGAACCTTTATTAGATAAATCTCCGAAGAAAGTTAAGAAATCCAAGATGGCAATTCAGGTTCAAGCGTTGATGAAAGATCTTAATTTAGTAGATATTTGGAGACATCTTAATCCAACAGAGAAAGATTTCTCCTTTTATTCATCAAGACATGAATCATTTTCAAGGATTGACTTCTTTTTAGTATCGGCACATTTACAAGGGAAAATACAAGTGGAATATAAAAGGAGGGTGATTTCAGATCACTCTTTGTTATATTTTACATATGCAACTTCTGAGAAAATTCAAGTGGCCTATGGTTGGAGGTTTAATACAATGTTGTTAAAAATATGAAATTTATTGATCTTTTAAAAAAACAAATTAATTTTTTTTGAAAGAAAATTCTAATTCTGTTCAAAGTAAATTTGTAGTATGGGACACTATGAAAGCTTATTTGAGAGGACAAATAATTAGTTATACTTCTAAAATAAAAAAAGAATCGATTAAATCAGAGTCTTGAATTAGAGAAACAGATTGATGAGTTAGAAAAGGAATTTCAGAAAGATGCTACAGAAGATCAGAAAATAGAATTATCTAGGTTGAAATTGGAATATAATACTTTGCAATCTTATCAATTTGAATGTGTGATTAATAGGACTAAACAACGGTATTATGAATCAGGAGAGAAAGCACATAAGGTACTGGCGTGGCAATTAAAGGAAGGACAGATTTTGAGGACTATTAATGCTGTTAGACAGAATTCTCTTATTACTTATAAACCTCGTGAGATTAAAAGTTATATATATCTGAAGGAAAACAAGAAACTGGATCGATTGATCTATTTTTTTATCACAGTTGAATTTACCGATATTAGAGGATACAGATATACAGGATTTAGAAGAACCATTTACTGATTCGGAAATTAAAATGGCTATGCTGGAAATGCCGAATGGTAAATCGCTTGGTGGTGATTGATTTTCGGTTGAATTTTATAAATTTTTTTATGATGATTTATCTACAGTGTTTGGGGATGTATTATGTCAAGTTGGAGAACATTATGAATTACCTGAGTCTTGTTCTAGTGCTTTAATTACAGTAATTCCAAAATAAGATAGAGATCCTTTGAAAGTATCTTCATATAGACCAATTACGTTGTTAAATGTAGATTATAAAATAATAGCTAAAATATTAGCGAACAGATTGGCTAAATTTTTACCTAAGTTGATTCATATTGATCAAACAGGTTTTATAAAGAATAGATATGTTTCAGATAAAATTTTGCAAGTGATTAGTTTGATTAATAGATTTCGACAATCTTCAGATCACCCGATGGTGATATCCCTAGATGCAGAAAAAGCATTTGATAGAGTTGAATGGAATTTTTTTGTTTAAAGTTTTGGAGAAATTTAAGTTTGATCCTTTTTTTATTGGTTGTATTAGCGCTCTATATAGTAAACTGGTAGCTAGAGTATTGATAAATGGTTTGATTTTGGAATCCTTTAAGTTAACTCAATCAACTCGTCAAGGTTATCCTTTATCACCAGCTTTGTTTGCATTAGTGATTGAACTTTCAGCACAGCTGATACGACAAAATACACAGATACAAGGTATGAAAGTTTTAGATGAGGAGTATAAAATTAATTTATTTGCTGATGATGTATTGGTGTATTTAACAAACCCAGCTCAGTCACTTTTGCACTTGAAGGAGTGTTTAATACAATATGGATGTCTTTCTGGATATAAAGTTAATTGAGATAAAAGTGAAATATTACCAGTAAGTGAAGGAGATTATTCAGTTTATAAGAATATTATTAATTTGAAATGGACTGATCGAATTAAATATCTGGGTATAAATTTAAATGTTAATTATCAATCTTTATATAAATTAAATTATGTTCCATTAATGAAAAAAATTAAAACTGATTTAATCAAATGGAAAGATTTACCTATTAATTTAATGGGTATGATAAATACAATTAAGATGAATATCTTTCTGCGTATACAATATTTGTTTAAATCTATTCCGTATTTACTTGATAATATTTATTTTTGAGATTTGAATAAAATGGTTAGGGAGTTTTTATGGAGGGGTAAATTTTCGAGAGTAGCTTTGAATAAATTAACTTGGAAATATGAGTTAGGGGGATTACATTTACCACATTTTCAAAATTATTATGAAGCAGCCCAACTTAAATATATTAGTTCATTGATGGATTTGGTACGGCCTCCTAGTTGGGCTAAAATTGAGATGGCAAGAATTTGAAATACATCAATTTTTGTTTAGATGGAATATAAATTTGTTACAACAATATAATGTGTCTATACTAAAACATTTAATGAAGTTATGGATAAAGAAAAATAAAATTACAGGCTCTAGAGGTAAATTATCGGCTTTGACTCCGTTGTATAATAATTAACAGGGTGATGATGATGGCATCACGAAGGTCCTGAGGCAGTTTTCCTTGGTCCCAACAAAGCTTGAAAAACTCATGCAGTTTGATATACAGAGTTTTGCCACCAGCCTTCCAGACCTCTGGGGGGATTCCATCCATACCTGCTGCTTTGCCACTTTTCAGTTGTTCAGTTGCCTTATATGTCTCTTCCCGGGTGAGGACCTCATCCAGCTCTAGCCTTAGGGGCTGTTGAGGGAGCTGGAGCAGGGCGAAATCTTGGACTGAGCGGTTGGCACTGAAAAGAGATTGGAAGTGTTCTGACCATCAGTTGAGGATGGAGATCTTGTCGCTGAGGAGGACTTTGCCGTCTGAGCTGCACAGCAGGCTTTGGACTTGTGGTGAGGGGCCGTACACTGCCTTTAGAGCCTCGTAAAAACCCCTGAAGTCGCCAATGTCCGCGCTGAGCGAGAAATCAGACTGCTCGAACTACAGGGGAATCACGCTGCTCTCCATTGAGGCAAAATCTTCGCTAGGATTCTCCTAAATAGAATAATACCTAGTGTCACCCAGAATGTTCTCCCAGAATCACAGTGCGGCTTTCGCGCAAACAGATGAACTACTGACATGGTCTTTGCCCTCAGACAGCTCCAAGAAAAGTGCAGAGAACAAAACAAAGGACTCTACATCACCTTTGATGACCTCACCAAAGCCTTCGATACCGTGAGCAGGAAAGGGCTTTGGCAAATACTAGAGCACATTGGATGCCCCCCAAAGCTCCTCAACATGGTTATCCAACTGCATGAAAACCAACAAGGTCGGGTCAGATACAGCAATGAGCTCTCTGAATCCTTCTCCATTAACAATGGCGTGAAGCAACGCTGCGTTCTCGCACCAACCCTCTTTTCAATCTTCTTCAGCATGATGCTGAACCAAGCCATGAAAGGCCTCAACAATGAAGACGCTGTTTACATCCGGTACCGCACGGATGGCAGTCTCTTCAATCTGAGGCGCCTGCAAGCTCACACCAAGACACAAGAGCAACTTGTCCGTGAACTACTCTTTGCAGACGATGCCGCTTTAGTTGCCCATTCAGAGCCAGCTCTTCAGCGCTTGATGTCCTGTTTTGCGGAAACTGCCAAAATGTTTGACCTGGAAGTCAGCCTGAAGAAAACTGAGGTCCTCCATCAGCCAGCTCCCCACCATGACTACCAGCCCCCCCCACATCTCCATCGGGCACACAAAACTCAAAACGGTCAACCAGTTTACCTATCTCGGCTGCACCATTTCATCAGATGCAAGGATCGACAATGAGATAGACAAAAGACTCGCCAAGGCAAATAGCGCCTTTGGAAGACTACACAAAAGAGTCTGGAAAAACAACCAACTGAAAAACCTCACAAAGATAAGCGTATACAGAGCCGTTGTCATACCCACACTCCTGTTCGGCTCCGAATCATGGGTCCTCTACCGGCATCACCTATGGCTTCTAGAACGCTTCCACCAGCGTTGTCTCCGCTCCATCCTCAACATTAATTGGAGCGACTTCATCACCAACATCGAAGTACTCGAGATGGCAGAGGCCGACAGCATCGAATCCACGCTGCTGAAGATCCAACTGCGCTGGGTAGGTCACGTCTCCAGAATGGAGGACCATCACCTTCCCAAGATCGTGTTATATGGCGAGCTCTCCACTGGCCACCGTGACAGAGGTGCACCAAAGAAGAGGTACAAGGACTGCCTAAAGAAATCTCTTGGTGCCTGCCACATTGACCACCGCCAGTGGGCTGATATCGCCTCAAACCGTGCATCTTGGCACCTCACAGTTCGGCAGGCAGCAACCTCCTTTGAACAAGACCGCAGAGCCCACCTCACTGACAAAAGACAAAGGAGGAAAAACCCAACACCCAACCACAACCAACCAATTTTCCCCTGCAACCGCTGCAACCGTGTCTGCCTGTCCCGCATCGGACTTGTCAGCCACAAATGAGCCTGCAGCTGACGTGGACATTTACCCCCTCCATAAATCTTCGTCCGCGAAGCCAAGCCAAAGAAGAAGAAGATAATAATTAACTTATTTCTTTTTCAATACATAATCGAAGTTCATTGCATTGGAGATTTAAAGGTGTGAAAAATTTGGGAGAATGTTTTAAAGAGGGTAAATTTATATCTTTTAATCAGTTGAGGGAAGGTTTTGGTATTGATAAGAACTATTTGTTTCTTTATTATCAAATTCGATCTTTGGTAAAATGTATGTTTGGTAGAGATATGATTTTACCTGAAATGACTAAATTTGAGACTTTTCTTATGAAGGTACCAGAGAAGGGTTATATTTCATCTATGTATCAAATATTACAGGATGATATGGATAAAAAGGGTTGGGAAAGATCTAAAAGTAAATGGGAAGCGGATACTGGTTTTATTTTTTCTGAAGATGATTGGTTAGATATCTGTTATGGTAGTGTAGCTAGATTGATAAATGAACATTATGCAATGATTAACTACAATTTTTTACATCAATTTTATTTAACACCTGAAAAATTTAAAAAGTATGATTTTCATGTATCAGATTTGTGTTTTAGATGTGGTGATACAGTTGGAACTTTTTTTCATGCTGTTTGGTCATGTTTACATATACAATCTTTTTGGAAGAAAATTCAATCATTTTTAGAATATCTGTATAAGATTAAAATAGTTTTAGATCCAACAGTATTTTTATTAGGTTGTTTGCAACCTCTGAAAGGCTTGGGATTAGATAAGTTTCAGCTTGCTTTTGTATATTTAGTTTTATCTGAAGTGAAAAAATGTATTGCTAGTATGTGGAAAAATACAAATATGATTGACATTAATAGATGGCATAATGAGATGAAATATTGTTTAATAATGGAAAAAATTATATTTGTTTTGTGTGATAATTATAATTTTTTTATTAATAAGTGGTTGTTATATTCAGAATATTTACATTTCAATTTTTATTGATTAGAACTTAATATGTATATTTAATTTTTCTTTAATATTCTTTCTTTTTTCTTTCTTTATGGCTCTCCTTAGGAGAGTTGGCTGAAGAGGGTTTTTTTTGTATATAATATCAAAAAAAACATTCATGTTTATGGTTAATTGCTGCTTATTGTCATATATTATTTGTTTTTGAACGAATAAATAAAGTTTAAAAAAAAAACTATGTTGAAGCTAAGGGAGTTGTGGTCACTCTTACCAAAATGCTGCCCCACCGAGAGGTCCACCACCTGACCAGGTTCATCCAGTCTGGCCTCTCCTCTAGTGGGCTGGTCCACAGACTGTGTTGGAATCCTTTTTGTACACACCTGACAAATTCAGCCCCATCTATCCCTCTTCCTGTCAGTAGGTGCCAGTCAATATTAGGGAAGTTGAAATCACCCATAACTACAACCCTATATTTCCCACACCATTCCAAAATCTGCATGCTTATCTGCTGCTCAGTATTCCGAGGGTCATTTGGCATCTCTAGAAAACTCCAAGGACAGTGACAGCTCCTTTCCTATATCTGACCTCCACCCACACAGACTCAGTGGACAATCCCTCTTCAGCATCTTCCATTTCTGTCACTGTGATACTATCCTTGACCAGTAATGCTACTGCCCCATTCCTATTCTTTTTAAAACATCTAAACCCTGGTACCTGCATCAGCTGATCCTGCCCTTCCTCCAGCCACGTTTCAGTAAAGGCCACAACATTGTAGATCCAGGTACTGATTCAAGCTCCATGTTCATCCCCTTTATTCCTAAACCCCAGTCCCTGCATCAGCCAATCTTGCCCTTCCTCCAGCCATGTTTCAGTAACAGCCACAACATTGTAGATCCAGGTACTGATCCAAGCTCTGTTCATCCCCTTTATTCCTAAACCTCGGTCCCTGCATCAGTGATCCTGCCCTTCCTCCAGCCACATTTCAGTAAAGGCCACAACATTGTAGATCCAGGTACTGATCCAAGCTCCATGTTCGTCCCCTTTATTCCTAAACCCCGGTCCCTGCATCAGCCAATCCTGCCCTTCCTCCAGCCATGTTTCAGTAACAGCCACAACATCGTAGATCCACGTACTGATCCAAGCTCCACGTTCATCCTCTTTATTCCTAAACCCCAGTCCCTGCATCAGCTGATCCTGCCCTTCCTCCAGCCACGTTTCAGTAACAGCCACAACATCGGAGATCCACGTACTGATCCAAGCTCTGTTCATCCCCTTCATTCCTAATACTCCTGGTGTTGAAATAGACACATTTCAACCCCTCTGACTGGCTACCTTTATGCTTTACCCCTGTCTGTCATTCCTCATCAACTCAGAGCACATAACTTCATGCTTTTAACCTTCTCCCCTAATCTCTGCCTTCACATTCTGATTCCCACCCCTCTGCCAAACTAGTTTAAACCCTCCCCAACAGCTTGAGCAAACCTGCCAGCCAGTTTCTCCAGCACTTTTGTGTATTGCACTTCAAATACCCTGATGGGACACTTGGGCTGAGGTTTGATGCCTTGGAGAGTCACAAGTGAAGTGTTGCTTCACTTGTAAGGACTTTGTTTGGGGGGGAGGCAGCCAGGAAATGTGGGTGTAGTATCTGGTTCAGACACAGGGATGGGCCTCAGGTGGGGGGAATTAGGAGGAAGGGATGAACGGGTGAGGGAGTTGCAGAGGGAGCGGGTCCTTGCGGAGAGGGGAGGGGAAAGGTGTGTCTGGTGGTGGGTCCTGTTGTAGGTTGTGGACCTTGCAGAGAAATTCCCATTTGATGCAAGGGAGAAGAACCAAAGGAGTCGGCTGCATAATGATTGGGGCTGGCATGAGGAGAACCCTTTCCGTGCACTGAGGGGGATCAGTCTGGGAGAAGCTGTGGGAAAGGGAGGTGGACACAGGCTCAAATTTTAAAAATAACATAAAATTTAGAGACAGCCTGGTAACAGGCCATTTCAGCTCATGAGTCTGTGTTGCCCAATTTACACCCAATTAACCTACAACCTCGGTATGTTTTGAAGGTGGGAGGAAACCAGAGCCCCCAGGAAAAACCACGTAGACATGGGGAGAACATACAAATTCCTTACAGACAGTTCGGGATTAGAACCCGGGACCTGATCGCCGGCACTGTGACAGCATTATGCGAATCTCTATGTTAACTGTGCCTCCCGTATGCTTTTCAAAGGAAATGCAATGGACCATTGCAGGGCTGTGGAGCTATTGCCTCAAACGAGGATGAATGAGACTGTTAGGTCTGCTTTGTTCATGAATGAGTGAGACAAACACCAGACTGAGTCGAAATCAGGGTTCTTTGTTCTTTATTGCCGGATTGTAACACTTGCAACTAACGATGTTAGTCGGAGAATGCATTCTGCCGTTATCAGCAAAATGGTGATTTTTTATACCCTTGGATACGTGCTTAGAACATCATCATATCATTACTTGTCCAATGACTAAAACTGTTGCTATCCTTTCCCTGCTAGCTTCCTGCCTCTCAATCCATCAATGTCTCTCTTATCTTGTAAGTACAAGGACGCATTCACATCTTGTTACAGCCCTGTACAGGGTAACTCCTTACACATTTCCATCTCATGATGTTTTACCTTACAAGACACACAAAAAAAGGATTCAATATTCCTGTGAATTGTAAGGAGGGGCTGGAGCAGAGGAAACTGAGGGAGACAGGACTTAATGGAGATTTATAAAATCACCAAGGGCATGGAGAAGGTCGTCAGTTTCCATATTTTCCCAGGACAGGGGAGTCTAAAACTGGAGGGTGGAGATTTAAGGCAAGAGGGGAAAGATTTACAATAGACTCAAGGCACCATGACTCAGAGGAATATTGTTCCTGACTGGACGCAAGACTAGTAGATCGTTTCATTGAGCACCTTCGCTCTGTCCCTCCCAGTGAGCAACCATTTAAATTCTGTGCCCTATTCCCACATCCACCCATCTGTCCACGGCCTTGTGCACTGTCAAACCAAGACTACCTGCAAATTGGAGCAACCTCTAATATTCCCTCTCGACACTTTCCAACCAGATGGGATTAACATCGACTACTCTAGTTTTCACTAGGCCTCTCCCCTGGGTCCCTCTCTCTTTCCTATTCCCCATTTCCTTTCCTCCAGCTCCCCACTCCCCTTCCCAACCAGTTACCCTCATCACGCCTCAGCCTTTTCCCCTTCTTCCCGCCCACCTGTATCCACCTATGACCTCTCTCCTGTTAGCCTGAGCTCCTCCCTCCTCTTTATTCAGGTGACTGCCTGCTTTTTGCTTAGACCTTGATGAAGGGCCCAGGCCCGAAACATTAGTTAACCTATAGACATTGAGTGATCTGCTGAGTTTCTCCAGTATCACACTATAGACCCACTCTCTTAACTTTACACAGAGTGTGGTCGGCACGTGGAATGAGGTGCCAGAGGTGGTAGTGGAGGCAGGTGAACTTAGATGGCATATTCAGGAACATAGATCAGAAGGGTGTAACAGGTATATGTGCCAAATGAGGCCAGTACGAACAAGCTGGGCTGAAGTATCTGCTTTCTGCTTGCGCTGCACAACTTTATGACCCATCGAGGCTGAATCCCAACTCCGAATGCCCACCCACTCCCCATACCCTTTGGTTCAGAAAACATTCACCTTGAGTTTCCAAATGACAGCTTGAAACACCCATTCCCACTTGTGGCAAAGGCTTCCAGACTCTAACCTCCCCCCAGGTTCTGCTCCCTAAATGGCTAGGCTCCCTCATCCCACCTCACCCCCAGCCACCTCTGTAACCAGAATAAGAAGAGGGAGAAGCGATCAGTTGCCTTACAGAATAATAGTTCAGCAGAATAGATGGGCCAAATGACCTGTTTCTGTGCAGAAAGACTATTCAAATAATCCTAACTAAAGCACAAGAACAGTCCTCGCTATTCAACAGACAACACATTGGTTGTTCAAGGCCTAGGTCATTTATGTGACATGTATGTGGTAAATCTGTGTCATGCTGTCAATCTCTCACTATTGCCAAAGCTGCGCTCTCATCCATAGACGAGGATGTCCCTTTCCAAGTGGAAACTGATGCCTCAGATCGTGCTTTAGCAGGAACTCTTAAGCAGAAAGTCAGACCAGTGGCATTTTTCTCCCGTACACTACACGGGTCTGAACTTAAATATCCTGCCATTGAAATAGAAGCCCAGGCTATTATTGACACTATATGCTACTGGAGACACTTTCTAGCTGGTAGAAAATTCACCCTGGTCACTGATCAGAAATCTGTAGCTTACATG